>NC_056742.1:398418032-398448032 GCF_019279795.1 Protopterus annectens | reverse complement strand
TGTGCATTTCAATAAAGCATTATCCGTTTCTTTTGACAAAAGAAGTATCCTGTCAGTATGCAGAACACTGCTGAAATATATTACTGAGCTAGACATTACAAGGATTTGCTGACAGTATTATTACATTATGTACTTCTCTATGTAGACAGGAGATAGTTATTATGTATTTCAAAATCATTATATAGACAAGGGTAATGCACACTGATGCATAATATCAGATGGAAAAAAAAGAGGTAAATCTAAAGCATCGGTCTCAAATATTTGCTGTAATGTGTGAATGTGTGTGTGTGCGTGTGTGCATGTGTGTGTGTGTGTGTGTGTGTGTGTGTGTGTGTGTGTGTGTGTGTGTGTGTGTGTGTGTGTGCAGTAATATATTTTTGCAACATCTTTGTCATGAAAGCTCTTTTGAACAACTGTAGTCTACCAATTTTAAAAGACTAGATAAACTTACATACCATTGTGTATACAGAAATAAATTGCATTACACAACAATATGACCTTCCCTAGGTTAACACAAATGAACAGATGACTTGTGTTTCATCAGTTTTCATAACAAGCAAAATGTTCATCTAAAACACAGACATACTTTGGTTTGAAGGAGACAAGCTCCCTGCACTCCCCACATGGGATTGTTGCCTATTACATCCCATTAGTAGAATATTCTAACTCTGCAGTAACACAAATTTAAAGAAAAATGAAAAACAGAAAGACAGTACAGCAGTCAAACATAAACAAAGAGGCTTCTGACAATAATGGAACTTCATTATTTTTCAACTAATTTTGGCACAACAAAATCATCAAAAGATGATCACTAAAACACAACCTAACGAATACAGGAAGATTAAAAATATACACATGTATGGAACAATAAATAACAAAGTTTCTAATAAATGTAAAACAAATGTATTTTAACATGTGCGTTTGGATTAGTTCAGTCATGCAATATTAACATCACATGGTAACACTGTAGAATATAACAATTATCATTAATGCAGTAATATGCAATGTACAATGTAAAATCTACTGTACATCCTGAGAGATATTCAACAGAGAGAGTAAAATAACCAATCAGAAATTCAGCTCTGCTCCTCATGTGGGCAAAGTGTCCATCTGTGGTCTTAATGAGAGACATATAAAATTAATACCAGATTCTGAAAATTATCTGTCAGATTAATGTTAGTATAAAGCACTGAGTGAAATTTTAAAGGCATGAGTATTTATTTATTCATTTATTTATTTATTTATTAATGTAGGCATTTGTTTTATTAACAAGGATGGTCCAAATGGGCGAAACAGATTTATAGTGGAGGCCTAGGAAAATAATCTGCAATAAGTATAGAAACACACAGATGATAAAAATTTATATAAATATGAAATACTGCCATGTAAGTAATAGTAGATGTCTACTATATTAATAACAGAGGTAAACAAGTTATATCTTAAGTGTAAAAGCAGAAGTCAAACTCAGTATTTCATTTGTTGTTTAGAAATGTAAACTTATTTGTATGTTGCAAATTTTAGCAGATTACCTAAAGAATACATACATGGTACTGCGGTGGTGGTGCTGCGGTAGCGTTGCCGCCTCACAGTTAGACATTGCCCGTTCGATTCTCAGTTAGAGCGTCTTCTGTGTAGCAACATGCGTGAATGGGTGTTCCTTCTTTGAAGGTTGTGCGTTAGGCTTGGCAAGCCAGTACATAAAAATCTACTGCCAATCATTAGCGGACCGGAGTTCCACTGTGGCGACCCCTAACCAGGAAAAGCCGAAAGACACACACTCACACCTAAAGAATACATACATATTTACCTATATACAATTGGTAGTGCCAATAATACAGATCTATGAAACATTACATTCAGAAAATGATAAACAGTGAGAGACGTGTGCAGTCATATGAGACAAAATGCAGTCTACAGGTCAGATAATGCAGAAAGTATGGATAAATTTTTATGCAATAGTCAAAAAAGTGGGCATAAGCAAGTTTGTAAAGAGATGGTATTAAAATAATATTAATCTCTGAGACAGTGTGAAGTGAGAGAATGAAGATGCAGTGGAGTCAATTAACGTGAAGTGAGATGTTAGAGGAATAAATGACAGAAGTCACACTGAATGTTGCTTGGGTAGGGAGTACATGTGAGCCATGAGATGAATGACACCTGTACAAAATTAGATAGAGAGAGAGAGAGAGAGAGAGACAGAGAGAGAGAGAGACAGAGAGAGAGAGAGACAGAGAGAGAGAGAGAGAGACAGAGAGAGAGAGAGAGAGAGAGAGAGAGAGAGAGAGAGAGAGAGAGAGAGACAGAGAGAGAGAGAGACAGAGAGAGAGAGAGAGAGAGAGAGAGAGAGAGAGAGAGATGAGTACTGAGGGGAACCATTCAGCACAAGGTTGTGAGAGTCTGTGTTTTACAAGTAGTACTAAGATTGATGAGATTATTAACTAGCAGGCAGAGAAAGGAAGGAAGAGAACATTGTAACAAAGGGATATAAATGTTTTTCGGGATGATAAAGAACGTCTAAGGCTATGAGGTATAAAGACTAAGGTACAGATGAAGACATGGAGATGGGAAGGTGAGATTCATGACAGATAGTACAGGAGAGTGATATGTGTTACATGAGTAGAATAATTAGCACTCTGTGTAGGTACAGGGTACAAAAATATAACAACGAAGTTGGGTTTAGGAATGCGTGGAGAGGAAAAGGAATTTGTTTACTGAATGCAAAGTAGCGAGAGAGTAAGGAAACGAGAAAACTGTAAAGGGGTTATGTCCATGACATATACTCTATAAAAGAAGCGTTCTTTGATTTCTATTCAGTAGTTAAACCTGCTGTATTAGCCTGTCTATAAATTAAGCTGTTCTCTGGGGCTGATGGTCATCATCAGGCAATGCTGTTTAGATTTGTGCAGTGTCTGAAAGGTAAATCAAATATAGAATTGTATATTTGATTACAGTAAATGCAAAACTGTACATATGGATAACGAATAATTTATAATGCCTTCAGATTTACAACTACATGTAGGAAAAAAAATAGTAAAACTTCTCTGGAAAATAACACTTTCACTACCTTCTTAGATTTACTAAAATCATATCCTTACTGCTGGGTAATACAGAAAAAATAAGTACCTCCTTATGGGATTGGAAACAGCTGAAAGACACTGCAGTAAAAATGGTCCCAGACAAACTCCTGCTTCAATGCATGACTCAGCCATCTATCTGATGTCAGTGCAGACATAATATCTGGAAATTGAATCCTTGATGATGCACTCCCATTGTTGCATATGGATGCTGTCTTTTAAATCAGAGATGCATAGCTGCATAACTTCTTTAAGTCTGATCTCTCTTCTTTGTAAACTGACTGACATCTAAGGAGCTGGTCAGTAATTTGCTTTTGCAATGTCTGCCCATACCTTTGTTTCTGACATGATCAGATGGCCCTACCTTCCATGAAGGCAAGCACTTTTTTATTAAATCCTGGTCTTCACGGCAAATTCCACTGTGGAGAGTGCACCCCAAGTACATGACCCACCCTTCCACCAAAAAAGGCAAGCAGATTAACCTCATCATTTGTCTGCTCTTCCACACCAGCACCAGCAAGTACCCAACCCAAGTCTCCAAACTGAGCATGGATTGTCTGGGTCAATGACAGGACATTACACCTCTATGCCAGTGGAGCAAGATGGAAGCATGTAAATTGATTGAACACAATTCCAATGAAAGTTAGTTATTTGAAAAAATTATGCTGAAATAATTTTCACTGAACCTCTGAGATGGTTTCTGCACCCCTGACACCCCCGCACCCCCCAAACTTAAATATACCTATTGCAATGTTGCACGTTAGTGGAGAAAAGGAAAAATGTCAGTGTCTGTGAAGGTTGTTTCTGCATAACTTCTCTACAGGACTGACTTTCATAAGAATTGCATTCCACTGATTGACTAACTCCCAAGCAAGATGGGAGTAGAGCAGTTTAGGGATGACAACTGTCCTGTAATGCATTCTTCTTTATTGAATATTGGCTAAACAAATCTCAACTCCTACTAAATCCCACTAAAACAAAATTAACATTATTTACTCTCAAACCTGTTTCAAACCAAAAGATGTATTTTACCATTATTTTTGCTAACAACACTATGATCAAACATGATCACCAGGCTAAACTCCTAGATGTCATCATTAATCTTCTTCTTCTTTTGGCTTTTCATGGTTATGGGTCGCCACAGCGGATCACCTGTCCACTCATGATTGGCAGTGGAGTTTTACGGTGTTGAGTTGCCAGCATGGCACCCAATCTTCCACAGAAGGCACACACATGCACACACTCATGCATAGGGCCAATGTAGAGTATCCAATCCACCTACAGCATGTCTTTGGGATGTGGGAGGAAACCGGAGCACCCAGTGGAAACCCACGTGACCACAGGGAGGACATGCAGACTCCGCACAGAAGGCACCTCAGCCAAGGATCGAACCAGAGAACCTCTTGCTGTGAGGTGGCATTGCTAGCCGCTGCACCACCGTGGCCACCCAGATGTCATCATTGATAACCAACTGAAATTTGACCAACACATTAACAAAGCCATAACAAAAACACCAGAAACAATGATCCTTATACAAAGCAAATCATTCCTCACTGATGAAACCAGAACATGTATAGGGTCTGCTTACTAACTGCCTCCTCTAGTATATGTTTCCCCAATTTTCAGTAATCTGCAAGCCATACTGCTGGCAAAGCTTGAGTAATGTTATAGTAAAATTACCAGATTTGCCACAATCACAACTGGTCATACCACTGTGTAGCACTCAGGGAATTTAATTGGCTGGAACTACTCTGCTACATGTATTTATCACAACTGTACACAAAGTCTTACATAAGCCAGAGAACTGATCAGCCATAAAAAAGACATCATAAAACACTATTCACCTGAAAGATAACTAGAAGTAAAAGAGAAATATCTGCTCACCATAACAAAATCTTACAATTTTGCAGGAGACTCGCTATACTCAAGCAAAATGTAAAAAATGTGAAATGCCATCCCTTCAGCACTAAAACAGACCAAAAATGAACATTCTTTCAAAAAACATGTATATAGTATATGCATCTGTAACTGTTACTGTTACAGAAAAGGTGATTTTTAATGAAATATGCAGACTGGGACAAGGACTAGGGTTAAGGTTAACATCCTGTCCTAACTTTACTCATGTGTGCTAACTCTAACCCTACCCCTAAACCTAACTCTAACCCCAGCCTTGCACATTACACTAAACCCTAGTCTTCCCTAACAGCAGTGATTGATTCCCTTAAAAGTTTAGCAGTCTCTATTTCTCATGTTGGGATTCTATAGCATTTATTTATTTTGCTGTTGGTAAGTAATATTCCATGGAAAATTTGATTTATTGTTGGATTCTCATTAAATATGTAGTGTAGGGATATACATTATTAATGGTTGTGTGAGATGTGGATTTCTAACTATGACAGAGAGTCTGAGCAGTGAGACTGCGGTGGTGGTGCTGCGGTAGCGTTGTCGCCTCACAGTTAGACGTTGCCAGTTTGATTCTCAGTTAGACCGTCTTCTGTGTGGCGACATACGTGAATGGGTGTTCCTTCGATGAAGGTTGTGCATTAGGCCCGGCAAGCCAGTACGTAAAAATCTACTGCCAATCATTAGCAGACTGGAGTTCCACTGTGGCGACCCCTAACCGGGAAAAGCCGAAAGACACAAACAAACTGAGAGTCTGAGCAGTAAGATTTTATGCCAGACTAGTTTAGGGTACTCAGAGATGTGTAGTGCATGGAAGGATGCAGACGACTGGCTGTGAACCTAGCAAATGAATTTACATTAAATTGAACTCAGCAGATAAAGAGAGGAAGAGTCTGTAAACATATTGGCCCAACAGAGTTAGCTAGGGATGAGTAATACATTGGCAAGGCATGCATGGTCATTGAGATAGGTTTTAGCTTGGAAGGGGAACTTTAATTTTTGGTCTCTTCAGGAGATGAACAGCATTAGCATGAATGTGAATCTTAAGCTCATGAATAAATGTCATACCAACTAATTTCACTGATTATGGATGTTTAACAAGGATAGTTAGAGTTTATTTTATTTATAATTTAATTATTTGGCTTAGTTCAAAGATACAAGAAATGTGAGAAATACAAGAAATATAAACAGTGAAGGTAGAGGAATGGATGAGAATGGAGTAAATATATTGTTGCACTGACTTGGATGTACAAAGAGCATACAACAAATTGATATATAAAAATGTGTGCAGAGTTAACACAGTATAAAATATAACACTAGAAACAAATTTAGCAAAAGGAAAATAATATATGAACAGACTGAGTCTGATACACATGGATAAAGAAAACTGTTGCACTGTCTATTCTGGAAAAAAGAGACATTAGTCTGTAGAAACCAATAGACTAGACAGAGAGGATGAATTAGAGGAGAGATGTGAGAAGTGGTGAAATGAAGCATATTCATATTGTAGAGTTATGTTAGGTGTAGCTTTTTGTAGCAGAATGAATGGTTATAGCTATGTAAGGGTTTGCTGTTGCACAAATAATGTTAAAATACTGTATGCTTACTTTTACTGAAGATGAGAATTATTTTTTAGCAAAGCTTTCGGATAAAATCCTTCCTCAATACTAATACATAGTATTAGTATTGAGGAAGTATTATCCAGCTATTATAAAGTGTGTTTTTCTCAGTTCTGGTTGTTATTTATATTTCCTTGCAGCTTGTTCTTTTGCTGATGAGAATTATTTGACATTTCCACAGCCAGCATTTTGCTTTACTGAAGTAGTCTTATGGTCTGAGTTCAATCATGGTTTGTTCAGGGAGAATGAAATAATAAAGTCATCTGTCTATTGGATGATGCTGACATTATCATAGTGACATATCATATCATAGTAGAGTGGTACTATAACTTCCTCCAACCAGGATGCCATATCTTTACTTATAAGTTATGCAGCATACAATGATTTTCTTACTATCTTAGTTACATGATGGTAAAAGGTCAAATAATTGTTTACATATGTTCCTAGATCCTTTACTATTGGGTCATCTCTTAGCAGTGTTTTATCAATGGACTAATTAGCTTGGGTTGACATTTTTCCAAAAGGTAATATAATGCTTTTTTTGGCATTTAGGTTTAGGCCATGGTTTGGCACCAGTCATTTGTCTGTGCTAAGCCCCTTTGCAAGCTGTTGGTGTCTTGGGTAGAATATAGCAATAACCCACGCCTGGGTGTGGATAATGCTGGATTTACCCACGGTTGGCGTGGTTTGGTCCTGAGGGCGAAGCCCGAGGGACCAAACAAAGACAACCGTGGGTAAATCCAGCATTACCCACACCCAGAAGTGGGTTATTGCTATTATACAATGCCATTATTTAAGAAAGAAATAATTACTTTTTTAAATAATGGCATTGTATAATGCCTCTTTGCTGCCCTTCCGCACCTGTCTGGTGTTCCGGCAGTTCTGATGTACTGCGCATGCCTCGCAGTACATCAGAGCTGTGGGCAAAAGCAGCGGAGAACGCAAGTTCTCCGTTGCTTTACTATCTCGCTATGTTAAATGGGTTTAACATGGCGAGACTTTTAAAATAAGCAACGGAGATCTCCGTTGCTTATTTTAAACTGTCTCGCTATGTTAAACTCATTTAAGCAACAAGTTTAAAAAAACGGAGATCGCAAGATCTCCGTTGCTTTACTATTGTGTCGCTATGTTAAAGGAGTTTAACATAGCGAGACAGCTTTAAAAAGCAACGGAGATCTCCGTTGCTTTTTAAATCTGTCGCTATGTTAAACTCTTTTAACATAGCGAGATATTTTATACTAACGGAAAAGTCCGGGCGACGGACCTTTTCCGTTAGTATTGAGGATTTACAGCACGCTGGTTGGGCTGGCCAATCAGCGTGCACGTTTTTAGGGTAGGCATTGTATAATCTATAATAGCCCCTAGTTTATAGTCATCTTTAAACTTAGTGAGCCAGAGTCCTTGAACCTTAGCCTTAATTTCTGAAAAGTAGATGCCATACTGGAGAGGGCCAAGAGTGGAGCCCTGGGGTACTCTACCAGTGACCAATCTCTTGGTGGAGGTGGTCTCACTGATCCTTACTTCTTGGGTCTTATCTGGGAGGCAGCTGGCAAACAAGTATAGGGATTTATTCCTATTTCAGACAACTTCAACAATACCTGAGTGGGGTATTGTATCAATGCCTTGGCCAGGTCAAGGTATAAGGTATGCTCTGTTTTAGAAAAGCCAACAGAGAAATGGTGATTTTTGCCACAAAATTAAATAAATGCTTTAGAAATGCTCATAAACAGTATCAACCACTGCAAGTACGAGTGCAGTAAATCAGGAAAATATTCTTATCTTAGCCTGGGTGGTTCTAGGTGCAGTTGAGTCACTTGAAAATTGTTGTGCACCTCTGTGGAAGTGAGCACAGAGCGTTGCATACTTATCTGATTTATAACAGAGAAAAAACGTTTGAAAATTAACTCCTCTGCCATCTAGCCAGTAAACAACTGCACTTTAAGCTCCCTGGAGTGCTTCCCAACACAGAGAGACCAGGTAAACACCTTCTGCCACAATATGGAAGATCCTTAAATTTTAATGTAAAAGCACAGCTAAAGTAGCTCTCATGTGCAGATTAAACAACACACAACTACCAAACAACTAAGTCCCTGGCTAACTCACGCTTCTGAAAGGTGATTTGGAGGCAAACAGTACTAGAAAAAACAACAAACAGAGAAATGTTGATTTTTACCACAAAATTAAATAAATGCTTTAAAAATTCTCAAACACTTGGACAGTGCTCACTGGTTACCTCTTTGCCTAGTTAATAAATGTGTAAATTGAAAAAAATGAAAGGTCAGGAATTCAGCCTCTAGTTTTTTTAATGTTGTATGGAGTCCACTTGTTCTCTCCATGTCTTTGGGGTTTTTTCCATGTGCTCCATCTCCCTCCTATGTCTCAAAGGAATGCTGACTGACCAAATACCCTTATGTTTTCTCACCCTTGTACCATGGGTCATACATGAAAAAGTCTGCTGCAATCTTCTTAGCCATTTACCAAGTGACTGAAAAATGCTACCTCACCACAGCTGTAGGGTAGATGCTGCTATGTGACACCATGTTATAGGATTCCAGTGGCTTAATATATACAAAAATGTAGATTTCAGTAATAACTAAGGACTGCAAGAGTTCCACAGACTGTTATTTACTTACTCCATATTCTGCAGTCCCCTCTATCCAACAACTTAACTTTATTAGGGTCTATATTATATATTCGAAGGTTCAAAATTTCAAACCTCATATGTTCGACAGCATGTGAGTGAAACTTGAATCTTCGAATATATAATAAAAACATTTTAAAAACCCACTTACCTTAATGCTCTGAATAGGGGGGCAAATTCCTGTGCATCCCCTGACGAGGGGGTTGCGCCCCTGACACCCCCTCACTTAAATATACCAACTCTGGGACCGCGCTTCAGTGCAGAAAATGGAAATTTTCCCATTTTGTGCGCACAGAGCTGTTGCCTTTCACCTTTGAACTTTTCAAAGTTCGACCATATGGTGTCGACCATATGACATTTGAACTTTGAAATGTTCTATAATTTAATAGGGACCCCTGTATTATTATTATCATTTTATTATTGTTATTACTAATCTGATAATTTTTTTAATCCTTGTTTATAAGTGCTTTGATGTAGACCACACACCATTTTTGTCACCCTATTCTGACCCATCACGTGTGATTTTGTTCTTAGACTGATGCACTGCACAAATGTTATGGTGACAGTTTTTCTACAGGTCAGCGAAGCATTGTTGTTTGAGTAGCTTGATCTCATAAATTTAAAGTTTCTATGAGTCTTTCAGTAATGTGTTGCATTGTGCAAGCCAGCAGAGCTCTTTCTGAGGGGTTTTTTGCCCTTTTTTCCATATGGAACTTATATATATATATAATTTAGACGCGTGAAGCGTGGACAACTCTACAGGGGGGTGATTTTTTGTGTATATTTTGTGTTTATCAACTCAACTGTTTTTGGTTTTCAATTTTTAGAAAATAGTAAGGTGAAAACACATGCTTAAATCACACATACACGTTTCAATGTAGGGAAAAAAAACATTCAAGGACCCCTATTGGGGCTATTCAAAAGTTTATCAACAGTTAAATGGTTTAAAAAATAGAACATCTGAAACACCGATCATAAGCTTTTTTAAAATGAGTTGTTTTCACTGGTTCTAATTTCAAAATATCTACTATTCCAATCTTTTTTATTATTTTTTGATATCTTAGATAAGTCAGCCAACATATTACTATTCCCAGTATTTCAAGTATGGCTTTAGAAATACAATTCTCAACATGACACACAGGACATTGTGCTTGGAACACTTAAAAATCAATAGAAAATCTCCCCTAATAAGTCTATTACCTACATATTACCAATGGAAATCTTCAGTCTTTCAGCATACAAAAAGTGTTTTAAACCCAAATCAGTTATGTGAAAGATTTCTAGATCCACTCCAGTCTCAGTAATTGAGATCTATTGTATACTATTCCATAGGTTCATAGGTCTGTACTAGGCTAATGGCCCTGGAACCTTTACAAGCCTAGACCATAGAAGTGCCCTGGCATCATGCCACCCAGCGTTAGTTCCCAGTGCCTCCATCAAGTAGTGCCACTGGAGTGATCCCTGGAATGAATTTTCTATTACCCATCCACTCATCAAGATTTCTCTTGAAGAGGGTCAGCAAGGTGCTCTGACATGTATGGGAAGTCTATTCCAGAGCATGGGCAGTCTATGGATGAGGAACCTGTCTTTCCAGAATGTTCTGTTGATTGTGGTAATGAGGTTGAGGTCTCTGGAGAGTGTGGTGTGGAGGGACTGGAATTTCTTTAGATGTAGCATTTCTAACAGAGCTTGGTCAGACATGGTTTTGTAAGTCAAGCAGAGATCGCTTCTAAGTAGGCGATATGAGACAGAGAATAGCTGGAGTCTTTTGAGTCTGTGTAGGACATATGTTTAATGCTTAGGATCCTCTTCCTGAGATACTTCTGTGGCCTCCCCAGCTGTTGCAGGTGTTTAGTGAGATACATGTTCACAATATTTAATAATAGTTTTCATTACTGACTTATATGAAAGAACCAAAACACTGGCATCCATGCTCTCAAAACCTCACTTAATATTACCCAGTAGGGAATAACATTTTCTAATAATAATATTTACATTTTCATAGAAGCAGAAGCATTATCCCAAGTTTATTATAATCCCCCAATCCTTCATATTTTCAGTTATTACTATTAGTTGTTCATCCATAGCTTAAGGATACCCAATATTATTCCTTCCAAACTGGAGTACAAAACATTTTTACCATTAAATTACATGTCCACTGTAATGTCCACATGTAATAGCTGCACTAACATAATTGAACTGTGCATGGCATTCATTATTGCTGTTATTATTTTAGAAATACTATCCTGTAAAAAACCTAATTGCTTCTTCTGGGTATTGAACACACACACACACACACACACACACACACACACACACACACACACACACACACACACACACACACACACACACACACAGTTAAACTGGTGTACTCACTGCCTAATGCAAGCAGCAAGAGCTATTGCAGAAAGCATGCATGCTTGGTATCAAGGTTGAGGTATGTCTCCTCATGATGCTAGGGAGTGAGGGACTGAAAATACTTATCTGGCTTGCATTTAGACCTGAGGCATACTTACCCCGTGCACCTCTGAGGCATGTTAGTCTCTTCTGATGTACCTCATGGTTTACTGCTATTTCTTCAGCAGCTGTACAGTAGAGAAACAGAAGAGAACACATATGAAAGTATAATGAATAACCGTCTTGACCATATAATATATGCTAAATCATTGGCTATTGATGGGTCGGTACACTTACACAGCTGAGGGAGTGCTTGCAGCTGAATGCTCCTCCAGGCATTTCTACAGGTACCTCCTACTGCACCTCTAGGCATCAAATATCACTTGCTCATATTTGCATTAATGATACAAAAACCATGCCACATAAAAGGTATTACAATATTTTATCTTGAAGCATACATGATGGCAAACACAACTGTACTGATTTGACCTCTGTTAATGAGTATTTGTTAGAACTGTAATGTGAAAGCCACACCCACTGGGAGTTAAAAGTACACACTCAAAAGAGTTGTACTGGAGAGAATGAGTTAAATTCATCCTCCCTTCAATTTAGGAGGTCCTGTTTGTGCTATTTCATGTCACTATAGTGGTGATTATATTTTTACCCAGTGCATGGAATTCCAGTTGCACTGGAGACAGTCCTGGCCAAGTTATTCCAAGTTTCAGTCTTATACTGAAACCTAGTCAGTCCACTTCTGAATCTCAAAATACTGAAATACTGAATTTCAGTATCTCAAGACCAGAAGAACTAAAGTCCACAAACATGAAAAACTAAAATACCCACCCTCCCCCCCAAAAAAAATAAAAATAATGCTATTGTATGTTTAAGCACCCCTAACCCCCGCTACTTATATATACCAACTGCAAGGTCCCAATAACACAAAAACAGAAACACACCTACTTCTACACACCCTACATTCCCATTACACACACACTTACACCCATGAGAAATGCACACACTACACAAGTAAAACAATCACCACTCTCAACACCTATACACACACACCATCACCTACCTACCCTAACCTACTTCTACAACTTCCAAAAACATTAAAAAAAGCACATTCCTACCCAAAATCCTGAAATACTACACACTTACCTGGATCTTCAAACATAACAGCACATTGACCGCCATCCTCAAATCCTAGAAACAACTACACCTTAAAGTGACAGCACATAATATCTTATTAAAATAATCATATTTCCCAAAATATTATACTTAATACAAAATTTTTCATTGCCACCTCCCAAATATATTATTCAAAGATACAATAAACTAATTTTAAATTTTCTATGGTTTCCAAATAAACCCCGTATAGCCTTAAATAAACATTTGCCAGATTGGGAAGATGGTGGAATTAATTTATCGGATATTGATTTATATATTACCTCATCTGTTATTAAAAACATAACACTATGGTTAAATAATTCATACACACCTATATGGAAACAAGCCCATGAGCAGATTTACATAGAAATCAATTATAATCACATACAAGACAACTTAACAGTAATACCATCACCCCTTATATGGATGTTAAAAGATTATTTTTTAGGGAAAAGGAAAAATATTAATAAATTGCCATCAAACTATGTAAGTTCTACACTTTCAGTGTTCAGAACATATATAAACAAAATACCAAATATTAATTCTTGGATTTTTCTTATTTTCCTATAGCTTTTACACCAAATATTCTAGATACATTCCAAATATCTAAAATAAATATACTTAAAGAAGAAACATTACTCTTTTGGCATCAACTTATAGAGAAAGGGAAAATTCTAACAAAGGAACAGATAATTTATAATTATAATATAAATAAAGACAATTGGCTGTTTTTACAAAATCTAAGGCATTTTCTTATAAATAAAATAGAACAAATGCAACCTTCAGTTAGACATGAAGCTCCAAAACTCATTGAATACCTTATTCTTATCACAAAACAGCCTTATCAGGGTACAGGTTATTTGTCTAATATCTATAAAATTGTTAAAAAAAACAAAAAACGATCATGAAAAATCATACTGGGATTATTATACTTTAATAAACAACCATCCTCCAGTTGAAGAAGAAAAAAGTAATATTCTAAAATCTTCCAAATTTTCTACATTATCAAAATACTGGCAATTATTCACTTGGAGATATCTACACAGAAGTTTCTATACACCACATAGGTTAGCCAAAATGTATTCTATTGAAGATCAATGTTGGAGATGCCATACCAAGATAAAAGCAGATTGGCAGCATGTTTTTTATGAATGTATATGTCTCAATATGTACTGGAAATCCATTAATTATTTTTTCAGACTGTTTATAATGATAATTTTCAATTAACAAAGTCTTTAATTTTATTCAACTCTCCTATTCCAAACTGTGTACCAAAAAAAGACACTAAAATCCTATGGTCACTATTGGCAATTTCACGTAAAATCATAACTATACACTGGAAAAATGAGGCTTCGCCTACGTTCAAGGAATTTGAAACTTTAACAACAACAGTTGCTCACATGGAAATATTAACAGTGAAGAACAGAACTAAAAGATCTACTTCTTACTATTATTCTTGGATGAAAGTACTGGAAATACTTGAAAATATTGAAGAAGATATATCATCTTATGTTTCTAACTTTATATAATATAGAATTTCAATGTTATTTGCATAGACACCAATGTAAATAGTTATATAATGGTTTGAAGTTAGTAATGTTTTAGAATTGTAAATATGTTATTTATCTTTATTTCATGTAATGTTTAAGACATCTTATTTGAAATAATAAAAAAAAATATTTAGTGAAAAAAAAAGTGACAGCACATAAAAAAAAACAAAAGCACAGAATACCTACCACACATTATGTAACCTCAGATTCGACAATGCAGATCTGAACAACTGCAGTTTCGGCATTCTGGTCTTGAGATACAGAAATTCAAAATTTCAGTATTTCAAGATTCAGAAGTGGACCCAACCCAATGTAATCCCCCTGCAACAGCAAACAGCTGTATCACTTCATGAGGAGGGCCAAAAAAATTCTGGACTCCTCAACACCCCACCTTTGTGCTCCAGATTTAGCAACATCCTCTCCATCACCAGCTATGTCTACAAAAGTCTAGCTAACAATATATGCCTAAACTGGTGCCAAAGCTAACAATATATGTCTGAATTGGTGCCAAATTCAGATCACTAATGTAATAGTTTGTGTGCAAGGATACACAGCCTTGCCAACTGCATTTGTGCAATTGAAAGCATACAGATTAACTGGCACAAACATTGGCTGTACTTACATCAAATGGCATTAAAGGTGTGAAACATGGCAGAGATTAGCCATATGTGATAATCTATTGACACATATTCCAATGTTCAACACTGAAACACTTAATGGCTTGCTTGTAACAGCTGGTGCTTGGAAGGATAAATAGGATGAATTGTGACATATTTTGCTCTTGGGTCTTGCAGTTAAATTTTTGTTGTACCAGCAGGGAACCAAAGCCTTGAGATAAGGAATGCAAAAATTAAAACTTATCTTATGAATTATCACTGCCACAGGAGAATTTCTCTTTAAGCATGGTATATATTTCAGAGATGTCAAATGTAAAAGGCAGTATTTCTGTTTGTAAATGCATTTCAGATGGATGGAACTGCATGACCTGAGTGACACAGACTGGGATATGTTACATACATACTTTACAAGGCATATAGTTCTAAACACATAGTTATGATGTGTGTTGAGTCAGGATGATTATAACAAAAGTAGTGTGCCCATCATACCTATGCAAGTACATTTTAAATTAAATATCTTCATTGTCATGTCTAGCAAATTTTGCATACATTTGTATTTATGTTTATATTCCTAATCAATATGTTGTGAAGAATGGCATTCAGATACACTTTGTAAAAGCATCTTCTAGCTGGATTCAAACCCTTAATCACCTGTGTTTGTTATCTAAACTCACTGCATCTACACCTAGTGCCACATAGATAAGAATCAGAAACCTATAATTTCTCCACTCAGTACTGTCCAGAGTGCTGATGAAAATGCACCATTGTCAGGTGTGTTTGCGCTACAAAAAGCAACCAAAATTAAAATTTTCATTATTTTTCTTCAACAATGAAACCTATTTGAGCACCACTCAGCATCACACAAATGCAAAAGGCAATAAAGTAAAAAATGATGTGAAATTGTAATGAAAGTAAAAATGAAATATGAATAAGACTTTCAACATTGGTTTGCAACATCAAGACTTCTGTTACACCTCATGACTGGTTCAGGTAACAGTAATTATTCATAAAGGGAACACACAAATTAACATCATCTCATTTGTGATACATTGCATACAGGTCATACTTATATACCCTGAAAGGTGACTGTCTTACTGTAATAAGTGATATTTAGGCTATGTTGATAAGTAATCTGTCATATATTACACATATCTCAACATTCATCTTCTTCTTAGATATCTGTTCTCACACCTTAGAAACTATTTCTGACATCATGCATTAGCAAATTTTGTCATTAGCAAGATGTATAGATGATTTTAATGCTACAGCACACTAGTAACTATAGGTTAACATATTCAGTCTTTATCAGGCACACTTAGGGTGTGTAAATCATATTCCAGAATGTGTGTCTATCCTTGCAGCTGACACCATTATCAAAACTATCCTTGCTACCAATTTGACCCCCCCCCAGCAACTCTGTATTTTCTCCAAACTCAGTGCATTTACAGCTTATGCCATAGACACAGGTAGATAGCAGGTGCATTTTATACAGTGATTACTATTTGTAATGCTGACAACCACAGACACACCAACACCAGGCTTATTTGGTATACTGACGACAATCTAAAATTTTCATTTTTTTCCTGCAGGAATGAACCATGCTTTTTCACTGACTGCAGTGTGCAAATGCAGATGACAAATTAAAAAAAATAAAATCATTTGAAAGGACAATTTACAATGAAAGGGTATATGTAGCAAATGTTTAACAATGACACATTCATCCTTTTCACATGACCTTGCCACAACAGCAAATTAATTTCTGTGACAGATTATTAGGACTTTAACTTTCATATTTAAACTCATGCATATCACATGTTGTTCTTACTACTGGTAAACTTTGATTTTCCAACAGCAGCACACTCTTAAACCAAAATGTGTGTCAATATTTATTATGACCTCCTTCAGTAAAATATTCTGTAAACAGGATTCAACCCTGCATCACCCATCTTTTTACTCTAAGCTCCCTTCATTTAGACCTTATGCTACAGAGTTGGACATCTGTCAGGTGCATTCTCTGCAGTCATTTATATCCAGGGTGTTGATAACAGAGCACCTACGCCAGGCTTATTTGTGCTACTGAAGACAAGCTGCACCAAATCTTTTTTCCGTAAGCCATGAAACTTGATTGTGAAGATAATAAAAAAAAATCAGAATTGTTTTGGATAACAACTGAAAGGAACATGTTATTAATCAAAATGTATTCTAGCAATGAGCAGAACTACTACTGCATTACATTGATGCATTCAGCCTTCTCATATATCCTTGCCACATCACAACCATCATTTCTGTCTTACAATGTCAGGATTTTAGGTAATGCCATGGTAATGGCAAAGGGCAGAAATGTTATTGTTTTTGACACAGCACACACAAATTAACAGTGACATAATTTCAAAAGTAATTTCTGTCAGAATTACTACCTAGGAAATACATTGTTATCAATGGTATGTAAGATAATTCTTCACGTCATGTTATTTTTTTTTTTGTTATCACAACTTACAAGGTTACAGATTTCACCTCCCCCATATCACGTCTTTAGCAATACTGAAATTACTTAAGTTTTCCACCACAACACATTCATACACCAAAATGAGTGTCAATATTTATTATGACCTACATTAGTAAAATTATCTATAAACAAGATTTGAACCCTGTACCACCTGTACTGTTTCACTAAGCTCACTACATCTACAACTTATGACACATAGTTAGCTGAGAGCTTGAATTTCTTCACTCAGTACTGTGCAAAGTGCTGAATAAAGTGCAACAATGGCAGTTTCAATTGTGCTACTGCTGGCATTCCAAATTAAATATGTCAGTTTTTACCTTAGGAAGTGAAATGCTGTTCACTGTTACTGACCACTGCCAGTCAACGGAGTGGAGTGCCAAATGACATGTCAAGGATAAAGAAGGAAAAATTACCCATTCCTGATGTTTCCTCAACTTTATTATCTTGTAATAGTAAACAGTATGGATTTTAACCCTCAAACCAGGGTATTAGTTCCCACATTTGTACAGACACAGACATATATTAACAAGAAGAAAACATAGATTAGATGTACTCAGAATGTGGCATTGCATCAAGTCACATTGAAAGTGCAACAGAAACAAATTCTGAAAGTTGCCCTTTCCCATTTCCTAGTACATGTTTGGACGAGTGGAATATTGGCAACAGTTAGGATACCCATGTACTCAAACAGCATTAATCAAAGTGTCCAATCAATGCAGCTTTATCCCTCTCTTTAATTAGAATACCTTGTTTCCTTATATATGTTTCCCTAAGAGCAGTGCTATGTCATTTTTATTGCATGTGGTATCTGTATCAACAAGTCATGTACTCCGCTGAATATGTAGAACATTCCTTAGTAAAAGGCAGGAATTGTGGTCATAAAAACAGCATCTGAATGTTAGGAATATGGCTCTCCTAACTCAGTCAATGTGCTTTCAGATTTTTTGGTAAGCCTCTTCTTCCTAACACACCTTCAGTAAGCATACATCACAGAGGGGTGACTGTGAAACACTGATTGTTCCTGCAGTCAGACTAACCATCGACACCTGCAAGCCATTAGAAGGTAAAACTTCTCAATGGTCTTCCTTGCAGTGCTAGGGCATGTGCATGGCATCATGTAGTTCCTTACACCATGTCTGTCTTCCCTGCATTCAGTGTAGATTGTGGTATTCTCGAATGTTAATGAGTTAACACCTCATTTGCTTACTCACAGTGCTCAGAGGGCTGAATCTGCACTATATGAAGGTAATCATGCAGCTAACAAATTTGTATCATAACTGCAACAACAAATCCACAGGTGGTGTGACCAATAAGGCTCAGAGTCCCAATATAAAACACATTTATTCAATGAATATAAAAAATGGTTAAGTGCTTTCGTCAAAACTGACTTCACCAGAACCATGAATTAAAAAGGGCCTATATTACAAGATCGAATGTTCAGCTGACTGAACACCTAAACATTGAACTCGTAATATTGGAAGCAAAAAATGGCGAATGGCTGGTTTAATGCAGGGAAAGATTTCCCTTGGTCTTTCATTGGATTTGCATTTTGTGCACTGTAGAGCGATCTCAGAGTTTGTATATTTAGTTAGGGGGTAGGGGGGCACAGTCCCCCACATTGGGGGTGTGCGGGGTGAAGCCCCCCATTTAGATTGGGTGTAAAGTTATGTTTTTTGTTTTGTGGCCAACGGTCATCCTTCCCTGCACGGTTCACTGTTTTATGGTTTGATATTATGAGTACAATGTTTAGGTGTTCGGCCACCTAAACATTTGATCTCATAATATAGACCCAATTAAAAAGACCAAACACTTAAATATCTAAAATGCAAGGTCTCATGGTAGCATAAAAATTAATTTTTAAAGAGGTATTACCCCATTTTATACACACATGGCTTTTCTCTTAAGCACAGGTATAATAGAGGTACTGTCATTTATCCCTGGCTCAGATGTTGCATTTTGTCTCAATTGCCATTTGAGCTCACTCTCCTCAGTTTTATTTTCCTAGTAATCTACCTTTACATCCTTCATAATTCTTTCCAAAATACCAAATTCAAAATTAATCTTTTTCCTTGACAAGTTCCATTACTATGTCTAAATAGTGCATTATTATTGTCATCATTCTTAACTGCATATAAATGCTCATAGATGTGTTTCTGTAAACTTCTAGTTTTCCCCACATAAAAAAGCTACATGTTTTACACACCACAATATACACAATACCATGTGTACCACAATTTTCTGAACTCAGAAAAACTCTTTGTGGGGCGGCTCCAACAACAATACTACTATCCTGATTAATGTATTTGCATTAGTTACACATACCACAATTTTTAGTCCCCCCTGAAGTGCTAATGTCAGCATGCCTTTTAATTGGATGTTCTAGTAAGTTTTTTAAATTACTTGTCTTAAAGACAAATTTTGTTTTTTACCCAGGTTGTTCAAACATTTCTGTTACCTCTAAAAATGGTCCAATTTCTTGTTACAATCTCTTTCAATGCATCACTTTTATCATCAAAATTAATTAACATAGAATGAGGAAAGTTTTCATGTGTTTGGTACTTGTGCCCAACTATCCCTTCACTAGAACTCAATAGGGGAATATATTTTACTCCCCACTCATTCAAGATATTTTCTCCCATTTCTAAAAGAAAATTCTTCAGGTACCCCTTTTCTAAAAACATACTGACTAAATTATCAAGTTCAACTTTGAATGTGCTTAGGTCAGAGCACATTCTGGCAGCTCTTACTATTTGGCCTTTTACATTATTTCTTTTAATGTGGGGCAGATGCTGACTAGTATAATCAAGATAACTATTTGTGAAGGTAGGTTTCCTATAAACTTTAGAGCCAAAAATACCCCCTGTCTTAATTTTAAAGATGGTTACATCTAAATAATCTACTGAGTCTTCCCAATGTGTATGTGTGAACTTATGAAATTAATTCACATTATTAATATGATGAATGAACTCATCCCTTTTACTATCTTTCTTTTTCCATAGAACAAAGATGATCATTTAAGAGGTATCTATAAGTCACATCATTAATTACCCCTTGGTATAAAGAGTCTTCCAGAAAGAGTTTCACTATCCTCTGTGCTATAGAAACCTGATTCAAAGAAACTGTTTCATACCTCTCAGTATCATATAAGGTGTTTAACGTGTCTTGGTCATAGTCAACCTTATTCACAATCACCATCCCACCCCCTTTGTCCAGTTTCATAACCCGAACAGCATCATTCTCTTCAGTTCACGAAGGAGAACTGCCTCCTCTCTACTAATGTTAAAAAACTTTTTATTAGAATGTTGTAATTGTTGAATGTCATTAGTACAAATTTTCTCATAATTTGAAATTACAGGGTGAAGGGGTGGGTTAAAACACTTTTCCTTCTTGCAACATCATTATTTTGAACACAAATGGCTTTGAAGTTCAGGGCAAAAGTGAGCACTGAGTGTATTCCATTGCTTTATAGCTTTCTGAATAGCTCTGCCATGTTGGATTGGTTAATTATCGTGTAATTTGACTGTTTATGCATTCATCAGAACATTCTGTGACTTGCCTTTGTTCTGGAGCTCTACACTAAGTGTAGAAATATTTAATGAATACCAAAGAGAGCACTATTGTGTATGTGGCCCACCCCATACACAGTAGCAGCACTTACTGTATGTTAATGAATCTGGTCCTAAATCCTTAATTTAACAGGTATTCCTTAACTTCAGTTTCTATTGGTTTAACTTCTGCCTTACTAATCCTCTAATTTATGTTCCACCTTTGTGTTCTTATATTTAAGGTCTATATTATAACAACAAATGATCAAATAATCAAACGTTGTTATATCGACCCCTAAAGTGCAAAAACTCAAAACAGCGAACAACCAGAACAGCAATTTTTTCCCAGGGAAAAAAATCACTGTTCCCCCCAAAAAAAGCCCCACTAAACACTAAATGGAGTAAGGGGCTTTGCCCCCACCCACCCCTACTTAAATATACCAACTCCAAGATCACCCTACAGTGAAGGAAATGGCACAACCCAGACAGCCGGCCCAGCAATTTCTTTCCCTGGGAAAAAACTTTGCTGTTTTGGCCGTTCGCTAATTTGCCATTTCATCATTTAGTGTTTGAACTAACAGCGTTCGATCATCTGATCATTTGCTAAACTAAAGTAGATC
This sequence comes from Protopterus annectens, assembly GCF_019279795.1. NCBI lineage: Eukaryota > Metazoa > Chordata > Ceratodontiformes > Protopteridae > Protopterus > Protopterus annectens. The sequence continues at coordinate 398,426,391 of NC_056742.1, read as the reverse complement.
CTATATTTAGTATCCTGAAATGTTCCATATCTGGGTGCCTTTGCCTGTATTTCTCTTCAAATATGTTTGGAGCTGCTTTTTTTGTATTGATTAGTTTGACTTGCACTTTGGCATAAGTATTGCACCATATCAGATCTCTTTTTCTTTCCCACTCCCATATTTGTTTTTTATACCTTTCAAAAATCTCTGGGTTTTATTTTTTTATATTTTCTACTTCCTCTATCACTTCTTTTCCATGCAGCCCGAAGTTTTTCTCTGTCTATGAAACATTTTTCATGAATCTGTTGTATTAAAGAACACATTTTTTTCATTTCAAGCTTTTGACAGTTTTTTTTCTGTAAGCATTTTTCTTTTCTCTAATTTCTTTATTAATCTTTCTGAGCGTCTTCTATCTTGAAATTCTGAGCTTCTTGTATAATAGCAACAATCTAATGTCAGTGTAAACATTCTGTTTTTACTGTGAGTACTACCTGAATTGTTTCTAAAGTAAGATAATGGCTAATAATTTGTCTAGATCTTCTAAACCCTAATTGAAAAGGATGTATAATAATGGAATATTTTTTACTTCTATTTGATATAATGGAAGTTACCATTTTAATGTCATAATTTATCAATGAAATTGGTCTTTAATAAGCTGGATCAGAAACATCAACATTGGGTTTAAGTAGTAAGATAACTTTATTGTTTAAATAAGAATCTGAGAATTTGATTAATTTTTAATTTGATTAATTAAATTAAAAATTAATTTGATTTTCTGAAAAAAAAAATTATCTGCTTTTACTGTATTTGTGTTTCTTCCTACTTTATTTTACTTTTGCATCATCTTAAAAGTACTCAGTTGTATTTATTACTTCTTGGTGTAACTCATTCTAAGCCTTTTAGTTTAAGCACTTGGGCTTCAGACCAGTTGTTTTACATTAAGAAGGTTTGTGGTCTGCACTGTAGTGGCAGGACAGGTAACTTACATCCTTCTAAGTTGGAAACTGCTGATTGAGGGCTCAGTGTCAGTTATTCTAAAAGTGTATTAATTCTGGTTTAAGCGCTTGGGCTTCAGGCCAGTTATTTTACACTAAAAGGGTTCGTGGTCTGCACTCTTGTGGGAGGAGAGGCTGGACTCTGCCCTTCTGAGCTGGGAATTTCTGGTTAAAGGCTTATAGTGCCTGCATATTTGAACTGCTTCTTACTGAAATTGGTACACCTTGTTTGCTGTAGCATAGACTAGATCCAGGCCTGCTGAATCTAGCTTTGTTCGTATAACTTGAGCACTAATCCAGGCATTCTTTAAAGTATTAAATTGTATTTATTACTGCTTGGTAGTAACTTGATTAAAGTGTAGCTATCTTTCTAAGTCTTTTGGGTTAAGCACTTGGGCTTCAGACCAGTTGTTTTACATTAGGAAGGTTTGTGGCCTGCACTGTGGTGGCAGGACAGGTAGCTTACATCCTTCTAAGTTGGGAATTGCTGAATGAGGGCTCAGTGTCTGTTATTCTAAAAGTGTATTAGTTCTGGTTTAAGCACTTGGGCTTCAGGTCAGTTATTTTACATTAAGAAGGTTCGTGGTCTGCACTCTTGTGGGAAGAGAGGCTGGACTCTGCCCTTCTGAGCTGGGAATTTCTGGTTAAAGGCTTATAGTGCCTGCATATTTCAACTGTTTCTTACTGAAATTGGTACACCTTGTTTGCTGTAGCATAGACTAGATCCAGGCCTGCTGAATCTAGCTCTGTTTGTATGCTTGTTGTTTGTTTGCTTGTTATTTCCCTGAAACGCTAATACCACCTAAAACGCGGCTTTTCAGAGCTTCTGTGGATCCCTAGTAATATCTGCATTGCTTACTGTACTCATTTCCTTGTTTCACTTAAAAGAAAGTTACTGTTTGTCGTTTTTGCATTTAAGTTACCTGTAACACATTGCATTTAAGTTACCTGGCACTTGCTCACTAAAGGCACTTGCTCACTAAAGCAATTATATAAGTCAGCACTAAAAATTAAAAGCACTACACTCTCACAAAGTCCTCTTGAGTACCTTGTTCCCCATTGGCCCTTTTTTTTCAATTATAAAGGAATTCCCAATACTATTCTAGCATGTCCAAAGGTCAGTTGTCAATCTTCTCTCTGGTCCAGCTGGTGAATCTGGGAATCTTGAGGCAATGTTACAACTGCCTCATGTACACAGACAACCCTCTCCTCCTCCCAACAAATTCCAACACATGTGAGAGATGCATCCATATAGCCAAACTGGAGGCTAAGCTCTCTCAACTCAGTACTGGCGTAACCAGTCAGGAGGAGAAGGAAACCACACTCAGTACAATTCCAGTCTCACATAGACCTACCACGACAGCAAACCAAACACATAAACACACAAAACATACTCGGAGGCTCTAAATAAAAATCTGCCTAAGCAGCAGAGACCTCCAAAGCAGACACCCAAGCAACCACTACCCCAAAACAAAACACGTGCAACACATAGATCACAAAGCCAGTGTGCCGAACAGTCACAGCCCTTAAGGCTAAACAGCACACCTGATACACTTGTAATAGGTGACTCTATCGTCAGGCACACTGACGTCCTGCTCACCAGGCTGAACAAGGAGAAGGTCACAGTGAGCTGCCTGTCGGGCGCTAGGATCCGCCACATAACACAAGCACTCAGGTCACTCCAAGGCAAGTACAAATATGACTCAGTCATTGTCCATGCTGGTGTGAATGACCTGAGACGTACCTCCCTGGACTACATGAAAAGAGACATAGAGGAGATCTCTGAGCATGTGGCCCAGGCTGGTATGACCCTGACCTTGAGTAGCATTTTACCCTCACCAAGAATGATGCCACAATATGAAGACAAGATGATCAATTTCAACAATTGGCTTAAGTATTGGTGTCTTTCAAAGGGGATCCAATGCCTGTCAGCCTGGGATGACATGCTCGACAAGCCATGATGCTTCGCTAGGGACGGCTTGCACCTGTCACCCCTGGGCTTTTGGATATTGGCAAAGGCTCTTGCTACCCCCATAGTGCCTTTTTTAGGCAAGGATCAAAAGACAAACCTACCTCCATAGGTATCACAAGGGATAAGAAACTAAGAGTAATGCTACTCAACGCCAGAAGTCTAAACCTCAAGATGCACGCACTCGAAACTCTCCTTAGCATGGAGAACATCGATATCTGTGCAGTAACAGAAACCTGGTTTAAAGCTCCTGAGAGCACCCCAGCACTGCCAGGTTATACCTCATACCATGCTTTTCGGCCCCAAAACTTGGACCGACCCACAAAAGGAGGGGGGAGTATTAATATTCGTCAAAGATACCCACACCTCCAGGTTGGTGGCACAGCATAAAGCATCAGAGACTATCCATGTGCAACTAACAGTGGGTAAAACTGCCTTCCAGTTTATAGCCTGCTACAGACCACCCTCCCTAACCCAGGAATCCCACTCGGCCTTCCTGAGAACACTGGAAAATATGAAGGTCTCTCCAAACACCATTATATTGGGCGACTTCAACTACCCAAACATAGACTGGGAGCATTACTCTAGCTCCAACACCCTAGCCCAAAGGTTCCTAGAATTTATAAACTGAAATGCTATGGAACAACTTGTTACCACTCCCACAAGAGGGGAAAACATACTGGACCTGATCATCACCAACATGGGGACTCTATGCTCCAAACCAGAAGTGTATCCCTCACTGGTAAGATCAGACCATAAACTAATCTCACTGGATATTCACATCCCAACACCACCCCCTGCCCAGAAAACCACAGTGAAAAATTTCTCTAAAGCAAATTTCACACTCCTCAAAACCGAGGTGGAATCCTTCAAAGCCCCCGGGCCTGTGGAAAATATGGCCCAGACCACAGAATCTTTTATAAACACATTCTATGAACACCTTCAGGAATGCATGGATCATGCGATCCCAAATAAAACCAAGACCCAATCCTCCAAAGGCAGACGTCCTGTCTGGTGGACCCAGCCATAAACAAACTATACAATAGAAGGAGGAAGCTACTAAATGATAGAGAAAAATTCCAAAAAGGGAAGGCATCTCTGATCAGTATTAGCAAAAAACTACGGGCACTCATAAAATCGTCTAAGGCCAGCTTCGAGATAAATATTGCACAGGACACTAAGGATAATCACAAGGCTTTCTTTAGTTATGTTAGGAACCTGGGTGGTAATTCCCAGATATGCTCAGAATTAGTCCAAAATGACAAAAAATACACTGAACCCACAGACATTGCCAACATCCTAGCTGACAGGTTCAGCGCAAACTTCTCCCCCCCCTCCCCACCAAAAGGGCAAATATCTATCCCAGCAAAGTGCTGCCCCCCTGACATCTCAGATGCTCAGGTAAGAGCCGCCCTCTCCAAAGCAAAAAACACAGCATCAATGGGACCAGACGGTGTCCCGGGCTGTGTCTTACATGAACTCCAAGAAGAGCTAAACCCAGACATAAAACTACTGTTCAATCTCAGCCTTACTACAGGATATGTACCCAAAGAGTGGCATACAGCAACTGTGGTCCCTCTCCAGAAAGGTGGTGCCTCAACGGATCCTGGAAACTATCGCCCCATAAGCCTGACTAGCTTGGTCTGCAAAGCTATGGAAAGGATCATCATGGACCTCATAAATAAAGATATTGGGGACCTACAGACACTGGATGCTACCCAGTTCGGCTTTGTTAAGGGCAGATCCTGCCTCTTAAACCTGGTTGATTTCTTTGAAACAGTCACCAAGGCCATTGACGAGGGGAAGGTGGTCCACACAGCCTACCTGGACCTCGCAAAAGCCTTTGATACAATACCCCACTCTGGCATTATAGATAAGCTCACCAGCTTAAATATAAACCCCTATGTCACTAGATGGGTTGCAAACTGGCTCAAGGACAGAACCCATATGGTTAGAATTGCTGGAACCATGTCAGACTCCAAACCAGTTACAAGTGGCATCCCACAAGGCTCAGTCCTGGGACCTCCCTTGTTCGGTATATATTTCTCGGAGGTACAGGCCAACATGGAAGGACTGTGGCTGACCAAGTTCACAGATGACTGCAAACTGGGCGCCATAATCGACTCTCCAGCCGACACAAGCATCCTCCAAAAGGGCCTCATAGAAACAGACAACTGGTGCCAGAGCCATGGCCTCAAGCTAAACGCCAAAGAGTGTATAGTCATCCCCTTTGGCAAATCAAAGTGCCCACAAATTACCACATAGGTGGTAATGCATTAAGTACAGAAGAAGTAATTAGGGACCTGGGGACCCAAGTTGATAGCAATCTCTCATTTGACAACCATGTGGCCAAAGTGGTTAGAAAAACATTTTATATAGCCCACCTAATCATGAAGGGATTCACATCTAGATCAGGGGAGGTCATCGTGCCTCTTTACTCATCCCTCATCAGGCCCATAATTGAGTACAATGCCCCTTTTGGGATGTACCTTACCAGACACCTGCAGCAACTGGAAAGACCCCAAAAGTACCTCACCAAGAGGATCAAAGGGCTCAAACAGATGCCATATGCTGCCCGGTTAAAGAAACTCCAGCTCTACTCAGTGGCATACCGCCTGTTCAGAGGCGATCTGTGCCTGACGTATAAAGCCATGTCCAATCCGGAATTAATGGACATGCTGCACCTCAGAAAATCCAAATCCCATCGAGCTACATGCTCGAGAGACTTGAACCTCAGCACTGAAATAAATAGGACATGCTGGAGGGACAGATTCATAACCCAGAGGCTCCCTTCACTCTGGAATAAAATCCCAGTCCAGGTTAGGCAGAGTCCCTCATTGACTCTCTTCAAGAGGAATCTTGATGAGTGGATGGGAGATCGTAGGTTTACCCCGGGTATCACTTCTGTGTCACTGTTAGACAGAGGCACAGTATACTAACCTCAAAAAAAGGGCATAGCAAAATTAATTTAAAATGGGTGGCAAAAGCCAAACACATTCTGGCTAGGCTTATAAATGCCCTAGGGCAGATAGCCTAGTATGAACCTATGAACCTATGAACCTATAATGTCTTTGTTTATTACTAGTAGTGTGATATCATCTTTGGATTTTTTTAATCAGAAATTAAACCATCTAGTCTAAGCACATTATCCAATTTAATATTATGATAAAAATTATCTCTTCTGTGGTTAATGGTTATTCCAAGACTTTATCTTTAATATGTTCTGGATCTAGGACTAGAAGATGCAATTGTTCTAAAAAGGTATCTGTTTGTCTTTCTTCCTCTGTTGTATTATTACTGTATATAGCTGCATAAATATCTTCAAGGCTGGAAAGAATGCATTCATTTGAATAGTAAGTTATGTTTTTAAGAATGTTTTTTAAATAAGTCATAAATCTGGGAAATACAATGTGTTTGAGCTGAACAAGAAGCTTATATGTTTAACAACAAGACTGGTTTCTATAGTGTAGAGGTTTTACAAGTGTCATAACACCACAGTCCATTGTTACCTTATTTTGTTTCCAGTGTAGTTTTTTTTTCAAAGAGTTTTTAATTGAAAATGTTCACACTACTTTTATTCTGCTGGATCACACTGCCACTTTTTAGAAATCCATTTTTTGTTACACTTTAGCCTTTACTTTTCCTGTATATGAGTTTCCTAAACAAAGGCACCATGTGATTTGAATTTGTAGAACAAATGCAATCTTTTTCTTTTCTTTAAGGACTGAATACCCCCAGCATTTCAAGATTCAATATGCAATGTATTGTAATGCTACAATAGCTTGTGATTAACAGTTAAAGGCATAGGTGTATAGATTGTGGTGTGTTCAGGAATATAGTATATAGTATAATAGATTAATCTGATATAATGAATTTCTATATCTGCAAATGATGATGAACAGATAGCATTAGGTCAGTAAACTCACTCAGTACTCAATGAGCCTAACCTCAGCTTTAAGATACACAACTTAAGAAGAATAAAAGGACAGAAAATGCATTTCCCAAAACATAGTTGTGACATTTGCTGTGTTAAATAGCATCCAATACAACAGCATGATAGTCAAAGCCAATCAATATACAAACCCCTTACAATACATTCCCAATCACATTTTTATACTAAATATTATGAAAGCAGTCTTTAAAAAAGTTTACTATTCTTTAAATAAGCAGTAAACAAACAAATAACGTGTTAGTATGGTAATTGTAAATCATTTTCTTATATAACTTGGTAGTCATATCTATTTGTAGTTCAAAAACTTATTGTAGTATGCCAAAACAATACTGTCTGTAATATTAAATATTTCACATCTGGAATTCTTTAACTTCTCTAACAAGAAAATAAGATAATTATTTAGGATTTTAACTGCGTTAAATTATAAATTAATGAATTTGCAAATTTGCTGACAAAGTAGCGCAAGTGTTGATTTGCTAGCGTGAATCAAGGAAACGAACAATACAATTGTGCCACCTTCAAAAGGAATCAATTGTAACTAAGACAAAAGTGATACTATTCTTATAGAAAGAAATAAGCAACACTCCTCTACATATCTCAAATATGGTGCCTCCCTCAGCAATCCAGGAAATCCTCCACTGCAGACTCACGAGCCATCACCAAAATAAGCTTTTGCAAGTCTGCATGGTTTGTTTCTTCATTGCAAAAGATTAAACATATTGGTTGTTAATTAAGTGTAAAGTTAAAGAGGTTGTCAGATTGTGCTTCAGCATCATCACTTGATATAATTGAATCCTTATTACCTTCATAAGTAAAAGATAGTTTGTCTGAATAAGCTATTTGAAACATAATTTTCTGCTTATTTAAGTAAGTACAATAAGGAGCCAGTTTGTGCCAGTTAGCTTTAATAGCTTGACTTGAGGGAGTTCTTGTAGAAGGCTAATTTTGACGCCTTCAAAGGTTGGGAGGGTGGTCTAATGGTTAAGGTGTTTGCCTGACAAACACAAGGTACAAAGTTTGAATCTCACAAAGGATAATTGGCTAGGCTTAAAATGGCTTCCAAAGGCAGTTACCTTAGTACTAACCTATGACCCTGTGAACCACTCCAAGTAAAACATTATTATGTCTTTAGTTGTTTTCAGGAATAATGCAGAATCTTGATAGTTTAATATGTTTGCAAATAAATTATTGGTAGCCGCATTACATTGGTACTTTTGTCTATGTGCTCATTTGATCACAATGTTCTGTGCAATGTTTTTATTATCTAACAATGCTGCAAATATCTGCAGGGTCATATAATTTAATGCTGAGTATTCACAGGATTCTGGGAGCCTTGATTATCATGTTAGCTCATTGGCATCTACATTATAAGTCTAATATTTTGTCCTTTAAAGATTTTATAACATCTTCATTTGTTATTTGTTATTTGTTCTGTATTTTGTGACTCTGTTTTCACAGTCAGAA
>NC_056742.1:398330532-398413032 GCF_019279795.1 Protopterus annectens | reverse complement strand
TGTTATACTGGGGGAATCCACATTCAGCAAGAGGCCTGTCGCCAGTGGAGTACCACAGGGCTCAGTACTGGGCCCATTCCTGTTTGGGATATACTTCTCAGACATCAAGACAAATGTAGATGGCCTTTAGCTGACCATGTTTGCTGATGACTGCAGTTGGGAGCAATCATTCACTCCTGAAACAATGTTGATATCCTACAGAAAGGTTTGAAGCAGACTAATGACTGGTGTCAGAGCCACATCCTCAAACTAAATGTGAAGAAATGCATAATAATACCCTTTGGGAAATCAAATAACCCTGCAAATTACAACACTGATAGCATTCCCTAAGAGTGGACCCAGTGGTGAGAGTTCTAAGTACTCAGATAGATAGCAATCTGAACTTTGACCACCATGTGTCCATGGTGGTGAGGAAATCCTTCTATCTGGCTCAGTTTATAAGTAAGGGCACGGTATCCAGATCTAAAGATGTCATGGTACCACTGTACTTGGTCCTTGTCAGACCAATAATCAAGTACAATGCACCCTTTGGCATGCACCTCTCCAGGCACCTGCAACAGCTGGAGCATCCTCAAAGGTTTCTCACCAAAAAAAAACAGGGTATAACCAACATGTCATTTGTGGACCAATTAAAAACCCTATCACTGTATTCAGTTTCCTACAGATTACTGAGGGGTGATCTGTGCCTGACCTACAAGGCAGTCTATGACCAGCCGTGATGGAAATGTTGCATATTCACAACACTAACTGCATGAGGATACCTGCTCCAAAGATCTAAACCCAATCTCTGACATGAGTTGATCATGCTGGAGAGGCAGATATGTGCCTAGAGATTGCCTCTCCTCTGGAATAAGCTTCCTATTCACATGAAGCAGAGCCCTTCCATGACCAAGCTGATTTAAATGCACTCTAAACCAATGGATGGGAAATTGCAAATTCACTCCTGGGGTCATGCCTATGTCCCTTATGGACAGAGGTAGCCTGTAAAAATAGTCAAAACCCAGCCTGCTGACCACTGTTATCTTCCCCCTTGGGATAGAAAATTAGGTAAAAATCTGGGTAAAACTGGCTAAGCTTGTAAGAGCCCTTGAGCTGTTAGGCTAGTAATCTCCTATGAAACCTATAAGGTTCACTATTGTCAGTTCTAAGATTTTAAAAAATAAACTGAAGTTGAAACAAAAAAGTGAATTGTGAAACTCACTCTTAAACCCTTCAAACATTTTGGCATGGGCACCTTGTCTCTTCAACAACCATAACATGGGGGACTTTACCCCCACACAGTACAATTTTTATATGTCTCTGTTTATGCATGTGTCTTCATATTATAGGATTATAGTAATATAAATGGGAATTATGGGAAATTCAGGGCTACTGAATCTTGTGAACATTACATGTTGCCAGTTCCAGCCCTAGACTGTAGCACTTTCTCAAGGATGGCCAGTCAACTCTGGGGTGAATTTATGAATACCCATCCAATTATCCAAGTCGTGTTTAAAGGAAGACAATGAGCCAAATTCCAAAAGAGTTGCTGTCAGTGTAAGTGACTTACTTTGGTGTAAGGCCTAGCTATAAAAAGGCTTAATCCAAGGACCAGATTCCAAAAGACCTACTCTGGTCATTTATACTGACAGCAAGTTTTATGACTTGGGCCCAGTGTATCACAATGCTTTATCTGAGGGAGGAGACTATTTGAAAGGGGAGGGAAACACTAAATAATGAATCGTTCTCTCCATCTTGTTTTAATAATCTACTTAAGTGGGTTTAGATCACTTGTTCTCTAATTTGTGGGTTTGTTTGACTTGAGAAGGTTCAAGAGATCCTGGACTACTGGATCCCTGATTACTTGTAAGCGAGGTGCAGGTCTCCTCTGAGAAGCCTATAAGAAAAAGAAAAGAGGGACGGTGCTTTAATCTTATCTTGTAGATTAGGGATTTTAATCCCATGATCCTCTTTGGTAGGAATCTCAGGGAGGTTTAAAACTGTTTGATATGTCTGATGAGGTACATCCCAAAATGGTCATTGTTTTCTATAAATGATCGGAGCAGTGCTGCATACAAGGAGACAATAAAATCTTTAGATAGAGATGATATTCTCTTGGCGATCAGCTGTGCCAAGTAGAAGAATTTTCAGAGAACCATTCCTATGCTGTGATCAAAGAAGAGGAATTATCAATCTATGTTACCAGGTCTCTAACTACATTTTCATTTTGAAATGTTATTGCTGGTACAATATAGTGGGAGGATGGTTTTTCTGCCATAGTCTGCAATGTTGCATTTTTAGCACTTAATTTAAGCCCATTTTCAATACACCAAGCATTTATAACTATACATTTTTACTGGATGGCTGTGTCAGGACGGGAAATTTGACAATAACTGCTGTTTGCAGTCATCCACACACTTTGTTCATCATAGGTCTTAGTTTTTAGTCTGTAGGTCAGAGAAGTAAATGCCAAACAAAAGAGATCCCAGCATTAAGCCCTGCAGGACATCATTGGTCACACTCATGTTCTCTGATATTGCCCCTGCCACCTGCACCATGTGGGTACTTACATTTTAGTAATTTGCTACCCTTCTTACCATGTAAGGGTCTTTTTATAATTCATGCATTTTATTAATTATGCTAGCATGTGGGAGGGTGTCAAATGCCTTAGCCAAATAAAGATATTCTGTGAGTACAAGGTGACCACTGTTAACGGCTTATGTTACCTTTTCAAAGATGATTACCGAGTTTGATAGACAGGCTGCACATATTACAAAAGTAAATTGCTGCATGTCCAGCCTTATCAGATTTTAATGCCTGTGTTAATCAAGTCTGTTATAATGTGCTCCATCACCTTACAAATGAGACTTGTCAGGCTGATGGGCCTACAGTTTCTAGGACTGGTAGCAAGGCCACCTTTAAGGAGTGGCATCACCAATGCTGTATGCCATGCTTCCAGTTGCAAGGTCTAGGAGCCTCAGATAAGGATTTCTTTAAAGTGTTAACATATGATGTTAGGTTATATGTCAGGGCGGGGTACATACTGTGTGTGGTGTGTTAGTGCAGTGCTTACAATCTGTGCATTGTTGGAGTGCAAACTTCCATATCTTTTAAATACCTTTTGCCTCTTACAAACAAAGATATTTGTGCGTAGTAAGAATTTATTATCTCTGAGCATAAAGAACTGCTTTGTTTTACTATGCCTGATGCTATGAGACTGGCAAAAGAGAGGGGTAAGAGTAATGCTAGAAGTATAGTTAGGGAGTTAGTCTTACTGTTTTCCAGGAGTACTGAAGGAAATATTCACCAAGTATAATGCACCAATAGTGTCACAGCTTTAAGATCGGGAAATTAAAACTCTCAGTGCAACATCCAGAGACAGTACCAGCCATTTTAGTTAGTATATGAAACGTAACCCTCAAGGATTGTCACATATTTCAAAAAAAATTTGGAAGAAGAGAAACTTCTTTTAATAAAAAATTGAACTGAATAGTTTTATTGTTTTTTTTCCATTTTTTGTTGTTGTATCTATCTATCTACATATCTATCTATCTATCTATTTATCTATTATATGTATAAAACAAGGGGTCTATATTAGAAATGCAGGGACCAGTGAATTACAAGATGGCGATCACAAGTTAGCCCTCCGTAGAACACAGCTTTTTTTGTCTAAATGGTAGAAGCCGCCATTTGAAATTGTAAAAAAAGTTAAATGTTGCAAACTGCAGAATTTAGGCTGGCATGTTGCAAACTGCAGAATTTAGGCTGGCAGGAAAGAGAAGGTCAGAACAGATATTCAATGATTCAATGTTCTAAAACTGTGAAGGACATGCATACCTGGAAATGGCAGAGAAAGAAAAACTGACCTCTATTCCTGTGAAGGTAGCTGACAAATTAAGTCACATAAACAAGGTGCAAAACAGGTATGTGTTTTCAGAACTACCTTGCAGAACAAATCTGATCCAGTAACATATTGTGACCATGCCAGGGGTAAAGGTTAATTTAAAATGTTACAGAAATAGGTTGTGCAAAAGGAATTACAAACATGTTTAACATGGAATGGCAGGAGTTAGAAAGCAAATGGAATATCCCCACAGTGTTAATCTAAAAGGCTGATGGAACAATTCCCTTCTGCAATGATTATATAAGTTAAACAGCATGCCTAACATAGATAAGCTAATAGAAAGCCTGAGGAAGGCAAAACTCTTGGTCACGTTTAATCTTATAAAAGGGTACTGACAAATCTTTCTAATAGCTGAAACCAAAGAGAAAACAATCTTTTTAACCACAGAGGGCTTACTCCAGTACACTGTCTTTCCTATTTGACTACACAGAGCCCCTGGGAACATTCAAAGATTAATGGGTAGAACCCAAAATCCCTATGTCATACACAATGTGCCTTACCACCGATAGCATCATAATATACACCGAGGACTGGGACTTTCATCTAGCTAAGGAAAGTGTACGTTAGGCTGTGCGATATCAGTCAGGTTGGCCTTCAATGTCATCAAGAGCATGTTTGGCATGACAGAACTAAAATATTTAGGATACATAATATGAAAGGGGGTTGCCTTGTCCCAGAAAGGTCAAAAAATGAAAAAGTGAGAAACTAACTTATATAGGGGACAAAAAAAGCAAGTGAGGACATTCTGGAGGTTAAATGATTGCTCTCAAATATGTGTACCCCATTTTGCATCTATATCATGCACTCAAACTGACTTGACTAGAGTAGAGAAGGAAAAAAATGGAAACTGCAGGGAGAAATTCCTTTTAAAAAGTTGAAGGAAACATTATGTTCAGAACCTGTATTACCATTCTGGATTTCACTAAATCCTTCATAGTTTATATTGATGCATCAGAGTTAGGATCGGGGGGGGAGGGTGATTTTGCAGGATTTATGAAGAGGAAGAGTACCTTATATCCTATTTAAGTTGCACAAAAAGCAAAAGCCAGATGAGGTATTATACTATAACAGTGAATGCTTAGCAATCAAATAATCACTCTTATCAGGGACTTTGCACTAGTCATAGACCATGCTCCCTTAATGTGGCTACATAAGTAACAGAATGAAATGCTAAAATTCATAGGTGGCCAGTTTCTTTACAGGCATTTAAGTTAATGGTAAAACATTGAACAGTGGACCAGAGAAATTAGAGTTTCAATGGCCTCCATATTGCAGTGTTGGCACCTGCAATATTGAATCCCAATGTACCAGAAAAAAAGAACAAAAAAGGAAAAAGATAGTGAATATCGAATACCGCTCTTCTCCTTTAAGCTTGATTTTTGCAGCGGGATATGTCTTCTGCACCGTTAATGTGGTATGTAAACCCCTCCATACCCTCTGAACATATATAAGTAGCTATATACAAACTTTGACAAAACCATACGTCAGAGAAAAGTGAATGTTCCAGGGAATCTCAGTCTCAGAATGGATTTTTGACCATTCAGCCACCATATTATGGGACTCCTCATTTCAAGTTCCGAATATTTCAAATGGTTTCCATTCCAAGGTGGGGAGAAGTTGAATGTAATACTGAGTGGTAGTCATCACTTAATGATGTGTCAAAATGTTGCAAAGTTAAATTAATGTAAATTACAGCTGCTGTAACTAGTGTAAATTGTATAGTTTCTTTAAGACAGAGAACTACATTTTTTCATTACCTACTGAGGTTTCCCATAGAAGGTGTTGTTAATGAGCAACTATTTCATTAAAATTTACAAAAGGAAGGCTGTGGCTATTTTAGGCAGACCAGTGGGTTTCTGTCTTTTTTAATTTCTCCAAGTCTTTCAGGTTTCTAATATCATAACAGAATGGACCCCATTTCTAAGTCAAAGTACGATTAAAGTTCATGAAATTAGTATTGTTTCTATTTTTGATGTCAGCCAGAAGTGCTCTCCACAGGACCTGCAATGTGCCCAGTAATGACTCTTTTACAATTCATATGGGGTTACATGTATTGGTAGCATATCTAAATACAATTGTAGATTCTTTTTTACAAGACCCGTTGCTCCTACTACTATTGGAACTGTCTAGATATCTTTCTTCCACATTGCTCTCATTTCTGCCTGCAAATCCTGATATTTTATGACTGTGTCTCTCTGTACACAAGGCACTGTAGTCACTGGGTGTAGAGATTTCAATGATCAATGCTACTTTTGTCTTCTTTTCATAGACCACTATATCTGTTTTCTTGCATCTATCTTTTGAACTGTTGGTAACGGGTGATCCCATGTAATGTAGACTTCATCTTTTTCTGTGATGATTTCTGGCTCATGTTATCAGCGTTTTTCAGCTACTTCAATATTATAATGTTGGAACAATCCGCAGTGTAAAGGTCTTGCCACATTATTATGCCTTTCAGTATACAGTCCTTCCGCCATTAGTATGTCACAGCCAGCAATAAGGTTTGCAACTGTTTCCAATTCTGTTTTACAAAACCTACATTTGTTTGTTTCTCCAACATGTTCAGTGGACTTTGTAAACCAATGTGTATGTAGTCCACTGGCTTTGGCTGGCAATATTAACCTTTCATCTTTTGGTGTGAATTTGCCTCTCCTTAACCATTTCTGCATTCGATCCAGATCAGCATGAGGCTGTTCCAGGTGTTTTCTATACTTGCAACTATATGCATTTTGCACATTTCTTGCCATCTCATCGGCTCCTTCACCTTATATTCTTTCTTTTATTAACATTCAGTTGCTTCCTGATTTTCATCTCCTGTTTAATTTCCATTCACGCTTAATGTCAATATGCTTCTGCTAGACTAAGCAAGGAAGTCATCTTAGATTTATTCTCTCTTTCGAAACTTTCACTAAGTTTGGGTCTTGTGAGGTCAGCAGATATGTATCCCATGATGGCAGCTCTATACATGTAATCAATTTCAAGGAAGCCCATACCTCCTTCAGAACATGGAATATATAATCTTGGTATGCACTGATTTTTATAAATCATTTGATGAATATGAAGCATCCTTCTTGTTTTCCTGTATAATCTATCCAACACCTTTTGGGACCAATCAATCACTACAAAACTGTAAGGTAGGACAGGAAGAGCAAATTGGTTTATAGCTTGAACTTTGTTCCTAGACGTCAACGCCATTTTCAGGATTAATTTAAGTCATCTAAAACATTCCTTACTGAGTTTTATTCACATTTGTTCATGTTTTATTGTTGATCCTTCATCACTTCCCACATATTTATGCTCTCCTTCTTGCTCAAGTTCTTTTATATTACATTCTTGTCCCAAACTAATGTTTTCTTGGTGCTGCAACTTTCCTGCTTTAAAGGTTGCTTTTGCACATTTATCAAGACCAAATGACATTCTTATATCATCTGAAAAAGTTTTGACTACTTGCATTTGTGCTTTCAGTTCCTCATCTGATGAGCTATACAGTTTTAAATCATCGAGAAAGAGAAGATAAGAAGTATTTATACTTTGTTGCTTTCTGGGAGCCAAATTACAGCCATAACCTAATTAGTTAAGCAGACAGCTTAACGGGTTACAAGCAAGCAAAAGACCAGCAGTGACAGAGAGCCACCCTGGAATATTCCCCTTTGGATTTTTATCCTTGGAATAATAATTTGTCCTTTATCATGGCTTAACTGCAGAGTGGCTTGCCACTGTTTCATGGTCACTGTGATGTAGTTTATCAGTGTAGGGTATATCTTATACATTTTTAGTACTCTTTTATCCATGAATGTGGGATAATGTCAAATTCTTTTTTGTAGTCTATCCATGCCATACTTAGAGTCTTCCCCTTTTTGCAGTTCTCCATTATGACTTCATTTAACAACAAATGATCCTTTGCTCCATATAACTTTCTTTTATTACCCTTTTGTTCTATTGCCATAACTGAGTTTTCCTCTAAATGACTATAAACTCTGTTGGCATGAATTCCAGTATATAGTTTATATGCTGTCGGAAGGTAAGTTATTGGTCTATAATGTTTAGGGTAGCTTGCAGGTTCACTCTTAAGTAGGAGCATTGTTTTTCCTGTTGTTAGGCTGGTGTCTCTTTGGGGTGTGCATATAAATAATTCTTACTCATGGCTACATCTTCATGCAAAGATGTTAATACGTTTAGCCAGAAGTTAGGTACTGCATCTGGGCCTGGGGTTTTCCAATTAGAGGCTTGTTACTTCATCCCATTTCATAACCTGTACATTTAAACTTCTTTTTCTTTCTTTTACTTCTTCTATCCATTTAGCATCTTTGTTATGTTCCACACGATCTTCATAAATATTTCTCCAAAATATATCAGTTTCTTCTTTTTTTGGTGGTCTTTCAATTCCTTTTACATTATTTATCAATTCCCTATAAACCTTTTTGGGTCATCAATACATTGCTTATTTTGTACTTTTCATTTATATTTATCATATATCTTCTAAGTTTTTCTGCCTGTGCTATTTTTAGTTTATTATTTGTGAAAGTGCATGATAAATCCTGATACATTATAATACTGCTCATTGCTTTTATCAGGTCAATCTTTTTCATTTTTTTGTTGAAGCTGTTCCCTCTTCTATACTCTTCTAAACAGTGACACTTTTTGTTTGAATTGCTTTATAGTTTTCTCTATTCGATACTTCCTGATGGAATTCAATTTCTCTCCATCCTTTCCCTTACTACCTTGTGTTCTTGTGGTAGGACTTTATCTGTTATTAATTTGGCTGCACAGTCTTCTTCTTCTTCTTTCGGCTTTTTATGGTTAGGGGTCGCCATAGCAGATCACCTGTTCACTCATGATTGGTAGCAGAGTTTTACAGTGTCGAGTTGCCAGCTTGATGCCCAGCCTTCCACGGAAGGCACACACACACATGCACGCATGCACTCATGCCTAGGGCCAATTTTACAGTGTCCAATCCACCTACAGCATGTCTTTGGGATGTGGGAGGAAACCGGAGCACCCGGAGGAAACCCACGCGACCACAGGGAGGACATACAGACTCCACACAGAAGGCACCCCAGCTGAGATTCGAACCAGAGAACATCTTGCTGTGAGGTGGCAACATTAACCACTGCACCACCACGGCCGCCCAATTTGGCTGCACAGTAATGTATCCTATTTACTTCTGTTATATCGCATGAATCTCTATAGACAGTCCTAATGACTGTGTTCATTTGTTTTATCAAACTTCTAACTTTTTGGGTTGTATTGACCTTCTGCAGTCTACTTCTTTCATTGATCTTAATATGTCTATCCATCTCTATTAAATTAAGCGACTCCTCTTTTAGATCATTTTCTTCTAAACTAAGGGCGCATTCTTTGTTCGCCATTACCTGCGGGCATTCTATAGAAAGTTCCAGAGATTCTTCTTGTGCCACTTTCTCTTCAGTTTCAACCTGTGTCATCAGTTGCTCTTTCATAAGGGAACTCACTGGCCTATCACTCCACGACATTGACTGTGTCGGAGTTGCCACAGTTTCCTGTTCTTTCCCTTGCTGTATAGCCCCAACTGAACCTTTGTACTGGTTTCCTGTGAGAGGCTACAAATTATTTTCATATGTCAATTGATTAGATGTTTCCTACTCCACTGCTTTCTTCTTAATTTGGGTGTCCATTGCTCTTTCCTGTTGTGTTGTTATCTGAGTTAAATTTTCTACACTAAAGCCTTCACTTTGCAGGTAATCCATAACCTCATTTTCTGTTTCTTTAACTTCTCCATTACCAGTCCTCTTTTCTACTTTTGCTCTGTTTTCTTATTTCTTGTTGTAGGCATCTTCATGGACTATAAAATATTGCCAGAGAAACTTGGTAAGAAAAGAGCAGCCCATTTAAATGTGTCATAGTACACTGTATCAGCTTAGAAGGTAGTCCAAGAATAGTAACCCATCATAAAGGAACACATGGCAATAGCCCAGGACATACAACAAGGGAGTGTATAATAGAAATACAAATACTGGGGGAACAATGCTGAGAACAGGTGCTGGTTTTGGTTGGCACCTTCACAAAAATAGAATTTGTTTGGCCAAGTGGTAGGGCCCATAAAATTAAATGATATAAACTATTAGGTTAAACAGACTAGTAATAAAAGGACTAGAACAAATAATATAGGAAAAATCACAAACCTCTGTAATTAGTTTAGCAACAGAGACTAATACATTTGCTGAGGGAAAAAAAATGACCTCTCTGGCTGAAGTTCAGGCAGATGACACACTGTGTATGCCAGAGAACAGGAAACAAAATTTCTCTTAAGAAGCAAAAAAAAAAAAAAAAAAAAGAAAATCAGATCTACCAGGCAGAGCATTGTCGCCTCACAGCAAGATGTTGTCGCATTCGATTCTCAGCTAGAGCGTCTTCTGTGTGGAGGCATGCATGAATGGGCGTGCCTTCGTTGAAGATTGTGCGTCAAGGCTGGTAACTTGGCACGTAAAAATCCACTACCAAACATTAGCGGACCGGAGTTCCGCTGTGGTGACCCCAAAAGACACAACAAGATCTACCAGGCAGAACAGACCGGATTCAAGACCATACTGAGAGTATTCCGGGACTACAGGTTAATTTATAGCCATACAAAAATGCTTGATATGGGCTAAATGGGGAGCTGAAAAGTGAATGAAGCAGCCCCATAACAAGTATAGCTTAAAATGAATAATTGGAATTAAGTTCATGAAATGTGAGCAGTTTTAGACACACTGTTTGTCAACATGCATAAGGCCCATTCCAGAATATTGTTCTTTCTTTCAGGTTACATGGTGCCCCAGCAACCTTTCAAGCTTTAATGGACAGAGTTATAAAATCCCATGTCAGATACACTGCCATTTATCTAGATGATGCAATCATGCACTCAGAAGGTTAGTGCCCTCATCTCGTTACTAAGGTATAAGCTGTACCTGACTCCATGAGACAAATCAGTTTAACATGCGATTCCTCCAGGTTAGATGTAATGGTGATAAAATATTTAGAGTATGTAATTGGTAGGGGTATTGTTAGTTCCCAGAAAGAAGAACCTGAAGCTGCAAGTAACTGTACTATTGCAATGTATTGCATGTAAGGGTATTCTTGTGCCTGGCTGCAAACTGTAAAAAATTTGTACCCTATTTTGCCTTTCATCTTAAAGATCTAACCTAAGGAAAGATGCCCCTTATAGTAACATGGACACTAGAGGCAGACAATGTAATCAGTTGAAAAGAATTCTATGTTCAGAGCCTGTATTTGCCTCTCCCAATTCCAATAGTCCTTTCATAGTATATACTGATGCATTTGAGATTGGCGTAGGAGCAGTGTTATCACAGGCCTTTTACAGGGAATAACATCATATATATATATATATATATATATATATATATATATATTTTTTTTATGTTGAAAATTAAGTAGAGCAGAGATTAGATATTTCATATTTAGAATGGAATGCTTGTTAATCAAGTGAACATCACCTTCCTTAAAGTACTACCTTCTTAGCTGAAAATTTACACTAGTTGCATACCATATGCTCACAATGCTTCGATGTGGCTGAAGAGATAGTAGGATGAGAACACAAAACTATATGGGTTGGCATTTTCCTTGCAGTAAATGCAACAAACACCAATATGAACCGACTATTTAACAAAATAAACAGCTGGCAGTGCAGATAGAACAAATCGTACACAAAGTTAGCGCTTTTGTCCATGGTTTATTAAACAACGAACAAAAATGCTTTGTGTCTGATTTGTTCTTCTATCTGCACTGCCAGCTGTTTATTTTTCTTGCAATCTTTTAAATTCACAGTGAAACACAGACCAAGCTCAATCTACCGTACTGCAAATGGATGGTCAAGTGTTCACAGCCTATTGATTGAACCTGAAACTGAAGATTTCAACTGGGGAGCATATTAAAATAGTGGGTGGTTGTTGCCAGAATAGTGTTTCATATGTTCATTGGTAAATATTAGACTAACAACTCTAAAGGGCCTTTTTAAGCCTAGCCATGCATCCCAAGTGTATATGACAAGTTTTCCTATGACTCATTTTTCTGGGTGTATAGCTTGGATACAGGTAATCGATCATTTACAAGCTCTTTCTAATAGAGAGATATGTGGCAGACAAGGGGTAAATTTGTGAGTCTCCATCCACTGATCCAAGCTGAACTTGCAAGGATGAACTCTAATTCACATGGATGGAAAGCTTGTTTCAGAGACGGGAGTAGTCTCTGAGACATATACCTGTCTCTCCCACATGTCTTATTTCTGTTGCAGTCAAAGTTTAGGTCCCTAGATGGGTGCTTCTAGTACCATTGTTTGCGGATATGCAACAGATTCATAAGGAGTGGATAAGAGGACACTTAGAATGCCAACCACAGATCACCTCTCAGTAGAATGTAGGAGACAGAGTACAAGGCTAAGGGTTTGAAGTGGTTTGCATAGGACATGTTGTGTACACCATATATTCTTTTTGTGAGAAACATCTGTGGATGCTCCAGTTGTTGCATATGCCTGGTAAGTTACATACTGAAGGCTACATTGTACTTAATGACCATCTAATGAGTGCCGAGTACAATGGAACAATAACATCTTTGGATCTAGATACCATATACTTACTTATACATTGTGCAACAGAAAATAATTCGTTACTACAGAAAATATATGATGGTCAAGTTCCCCAAATTCCTGATGACAGGGTCAATACTTAAGGGTGTATTATAAATGTAGTCATTTCTAGTAGTTGCTGCATTTTTTGGCATTGCATTTTAGACCATGACTCTGGCACCAGTTACTAGTCTGTGTCATGCATTCTTGGAGGATGTTTTTGTCTTAGGGAGATTCTATAACTGCAGCTAATTTGCAATAATCTTCAAACTTGGTCAACCAGAGGTCTTTGATGTTAGTTGCGACTTCAGAGAAGTAGATGCCAAAAAGGAGCAGCCCCAGCACAGAGCCCTGGGGGACGCCACTATTGACAAGCCTCTTTGTGGAGGTAGACTCACCTATCATGACTTCTTGTATCTTATCTGTTAGTCAGCTGGTTATCCAATGGGTGACATAGCGGTTTATACCAAATTTCATGAGCTTGTGTACTGTGACTGAGTGGGCTATCATTTTGAATGCTTTGGCCAGGTTGAGGTAGGCAGCTTGCACCATTTTGTCCTCACCCATTGCTTTGCTTACCTTCTTGATGAAATCCACCAGGTTAAGTAGGAATGACTTGTCACTGACAAAACCAAACTGGGTTGCATCTAATGTCTAAAAGTTTCCTATGACATTATTTGTCATATCCATGATTATAACCAAAAATAAGACTGACAGACAAAGTCACTCGAGCAAAGCGGACCAATATAAGTAGAAATCTTTAATATCCTAGTTAACCGTTTAATTTTGATGGATGGTTACACAACCCTTGGAGCATAATCTTATAGCACAACTTTTGATTCATTACTTTTGTTATTTGAGAAGAAACTTTTGAAATGCAAGTCTTTGCAAGTTGACAACGCATATCTTACACATTGTTTATCAATTAATGTTGTATCCAAAGGTTTGAGCCTATTTAAATTTCCAAATGGTTTCCAGATTGGTTCTGAACTCCACGATGAACTTATTACGTTTTGTGATGAGTGTGGCTATAATATAATCAGTCTTCTTATTAGCGATAACAAAAAACAAATGCAAAACGTTTGGATGAACTGGACAATCTTAACAAATCTCTACAACAGGATTTTTTTTTTCATTTAAAAGTGAATGTTATTATGAAAATTTTCAAAGAATAGACAAATCTGTTAATTCTAATAAAGAAAGAAAGGTAAAAAGTACATAGGGATTACTATGATTACAAACATTATTTGGCTTACCCCCTGCCCAAGTGTATTGGTGAATCTAAAGTAATTACTGATTATGTAGAACATGGTTAGGATACTATAAATAGGGAGAATATTACTCATAGTGATTTTTAGGGTCTCCCCAACCACCTCTGTTGAGATCATAGAGATTAGCACAGTGGAATGGTATCCACATCCAGGGGAATATCAATCTGGACTGGGGGGGGGTGGAACTGTTTAACCCTACCGTGACCCCACCCAAGTTAGAATTTTCTTTGAATTTAACAAAAAAGGCCACCCACCTCTACCTGACTGTTTTGATGGTTTACATCAAACCTGTATTGATGATGACCCTATGAGGCCCAGTACATCAGATTTAACTACCTATAAGGCGTTTAAAATTTTTATTTATTTTTTTTACCAAGAAAGGCCACGGTGGTGCAGCAGTTAGCATTGTTGCCTCACAGCAAGAGGTTCTCCCATTCGATTGTCGGCTGGAGCTCCTTCTGTGTGTGTAGTCTGCATGTCCTACCCATGGTCAAGTGATGTTTAAAGGCATGCAGGTAGGTGCGTGCATGAATGGGCATGTCTTCTTTGAAGGTTGGGCATCGGGCTGGCAACTCGGCACCCTAAAAATCCACTGTCAATCATTAGCAGACCGGAGTTCACTATGGCAACCCCTAACTGGGAAAAGCCGAAAGACAAGACCAAGAAATGTTTTTTTTCAACAGAAAAATAGGGGTTTGCAGTTTTTAACTACAGTGCTTTAACTCTTGATAAAAGATATTTTAATTTGTTTATTAAAGGGTTTACTTTTGTTCTCTGGACAAGTACTTATATTGGTGAACTTATTATTAATTTTAAACTTTATGTTAGGAAGTTAAACTTGCCCCTAATATTTTCTTCTGCAAATAATGTCACTCCTTCTTATTTTGAACTTAAGTTATCCTACAGTCTAGTTAGAAAGAGTACATTTAATCATCCCTTTCACCCTGTTTTGCCTTTATTTGAGAAATTTTGCATACAAGACATCAGACAACTAGTGTTATAGGTCTTGATCCTATAATCTGTCTATTGATGAATCTAGGTTATTGAAAAAACTAAGCAGTAATAGTAACATAAGAATCATGAAACCTGATAAAGGTGAAAGCATTGTATTAATGAATACTATTGATTATTCTAGTAGGATGTTCCATGTGCCTAATAGCGATGGCAAAAGTATAAGATTTCAAAGAATGAAATTAATGTTGCACCCTGCAAAAATGTATTTATTTTTGGAGGATTTACTTGGTCAAGGTATGATAGATCCCAAACTGTACAAGATTTTACATGTTGAAGACCCTGTCATCCCCAGCTTATTTGGTATCCTTAAAGTTCATAAGGATAGTAATGATTCTCCTTGTCAATCTATTGTGGAGGTTAATGGATCAAAAACTTATCCATTAGCCCTCTATGTAGATATCCTCAGGGACTCTTGGGATTTTTTTACAACAAGTTAAATCAGAATTTTTTCACCCTAATTTGTTCTTAGTTACCATAGATGTTTTTGATCATTTCTCTTATATACCACATGACATTAGCCTAAACTGGATTAACAATGCACTTTGTAGTTGTGATACACTGTCTAACAGAGAGCTCAATAGTATTGTTTCTTTTATGGAAAAAATTTTGATGAACAATTTCATCCATTTTGAGGAAGAATATTTTAAGCAAACCAGTGGAGTGGCCATGGGTGCTGCATGCATCCTTTCATATGTTGATGTTGCTATGTGTTATTGGAAGCAAAAGTCTGTTTTTAATTCCTTCTATTATCAGCACATTGTTACAATGTTATGCTTTTATGTCATATATTGACTGTATAGAAAGGTGATTTAGAACAGTTGTCTTACTTTATTACTTATATTAATTCCACCATTGTTTTTCTAAAATTGACTCATTGCTATTCAGATGTCACTATTTATTATCTGGACATCTTACTAATTAAAGATTTTAATTCAGGTGGATTTAAATCAAATATCTGTAGAAAACCCACCTTTTCAAATAGTTACCTTCATTTTCATAGTAGCCACCCACACAAACAGAAAAAGAGTTTGGTCTATGGTCAGATGGTTAAACCGGCCAGAATCATCTCTGATGACAGTGATCTGAATAAGAAGTTGGAAGTCCTTTCTGATATATTTTTGGTAAGTGGACACCAGAGAGAGAGAGAGAGAGAGAGAGAGAGAGAGAGAGAGAGACATGCTCACTAATATTAAGAAAGAGATTATACATGATAAACAACAAAAGTTCTAACCTATTCTGAGCATAGGACTGCAGTTCAATCATACTAACCAAGGCACTATGGGACACTATTTAGGATAACATAACAGTATGTTTATTAAATATGGGAGAGAAGGTCAAGGTGCATTGCCACTTATACACAAGCATTGCATATGTGGAGCCCATACACAATGTAAACACATTTTTGAAGGGAATGAATATTTTTCCGAAAAGTGTTAACTATAAGTTTAAATTAATTCCCCATTATGATCGTAATAGTAAGGGGGTCATTTCCCTTACTTTTTGTGATTTGTGCTCCTGTTTTTATATAGGAAAAAACTGAGCATAAATTAAGAAAAAGAATACAGGAGCATTATTATGACATTAAAGCAAAGAAAGATTCTAATGCCCCTTTTAGTTGCAAATTAGTTTGCAATATCAACAAAATAATTTACTTTTTTGCACTGGAACAGGTTTTTCAGATTCCCGGAGGTGGCTCCTGGGAATATACATTAGAGTAGTGTGAGCTCTTGTAGCAAATAAGGTCAAATGCAAGCGAAACTCTGGGCTTGAATGAAACTGTTTCTTTAAAGTGTTTTGAAACCCTGTGCTGCTAAATTATAGTTTTACTGTTATTTTTAAATACTTAAATGTTTATTTTATGATGTCTTTATTATTTTTCATATGCTGTTGTGAATTGTACCTTTTATAGGAACTTTTTAATTGCATTTTATTAGACTAATTACAGCTTTTTATTGGCATACTATTACTAGATATAAGTTGTCACATGATTGGTTTAATTGTGTATTTAAGAGATGATTTTATTTATTTCCCAGTTTTGATGAAGTCCTATCTAGTCCGAAAGCACTTAACTGGGGCAATAACATTTTCTACTTATATTGGCTCATGTGGTTTGGTCTATCAGTTTCATTTTTCATTTTAGTTTTTTACTCGTCTGACAAATCCCATTTTGGGGTTTTCATATCCATGATTATACTTCCACTGTCTTATATATGAGGCTATTTGGGCTTATGGCTTGGCATTTCCTGGGTCCATGGACGGCCTGGCCTTGTGCAGAAGGATAACATTTGCAGTTCTCCATTCTCTTTGCATGATGCCTGTTTGGAAGCTAAGACAGAATAGTGCCTCTGATGGCCCTGTTAAGTCATGCTTCATACTACTATGGAGGCATCTGGGAATATGGTCAGGTCCCATCGATGTAGTGTTTTTGGCCTTGGAGAGTGCATTATGGACCTTTACCCTAGTGACACTTAGGGGGGCTATGGTTGGGGATATTTCTTGAGAGTTGTCTGAGGGAGAAAGCAGAGTAAAATTGGAGATTAATTTATTGGTCAGTAGATTTGTTATATCATCCAGCTCAACATAGGTGACTCCATTTGCAATTACAGTAAATACTCAGTTAACCGGAACTCAAGCAACCAGAACTCTCAAACAACCAGAAAAAAAAAAAATCAAAGAAATACATTACAATTTTCATCTGTTGCACTTTCTGCCCCCTCTCCCACAGGAACATACCTTTTTATTTTATTTTTTTTATTTTACATTTGTTGACCGGGCTAGTCCAGCTGGATATATGTCCATTTTCAGTGGAGGCCCGGGGAGAAAAGCTCCAAACGTTTTTAGTTTTAGAGTTTTAAAAAGGAAGATAGGATAAATTCCCTCTCTCCCCAACCTAAGAACAAGTCAAACCAAACAAATAGTATAGGGTACAGTATTAGTCAGGCCTATTTTTAATAGTAGCTCTCAAGCAACCAGAAATTACAGTTATCCAACATCTACCATTCCCCATGGGTGCCAGTTCACCAAGAGTTTACTGTAGTTCAGCACATTGTTGTGTATTGCCTTTGAGGTTTCAGTCATAGCTGAAGAATGCCTTGTGTTTGCTCTTAGCCTAAGAGACTACTTTTACTTCAAATTTGGCTTTAGTAGACTTAATTAGCCCCAGAGCTGTTTATTTAGTTTGATAAAGGGCTTCTTACCTTGCTGGGAATTGCCTTTCCTACTTTTGGCCATGGTTTTCTTCCTTTTGTTATATAATCTTTTGATGCTGTGATTTAACCATGGCTGCTTGATTTTTGAGTTTGTACTGCACTTATTTCAGGTAGGTACTACCTTGCAGCTATATATGTCATTGTAAAAGTTTTTTGTGAATAACTATGCTTATGCAATGGTGCTCCCTGGGTTAGGTGGGGCTTGAAATTTTTCCAGGGTGTCATCTAGAAGTAGAACATTTGTCTTGAAATAATTCCCCAAAAAATCAAGATTACCTGGTATCTCGGGTTTTATTTTTATTTCTAAGGAGACAGTTCTATGGTTCAACCTGACTAGTGAGGACATTATACACATGTGGCTTCAATGTTCCTACATGATGCTGAGTATTAAGTCAAGGATGCTAGTGGGTGTACAGACTAGCTGGTCCAGAGCATTCCTGTTTTTAAAGTCCAGGAATCTTTGCCGTTGCAAGATTCAGGTTGTGCATGATTTCAGTTTTATAGTCTGGTAGTTGAAGTCACTTTTGAGTAAGGTGTCAGCCTGAATGGAAAGCGACTGAAGTTTATTTAAGTAATATTGCAATTAGGATTTTTACTTCAAGAAGACAGATATATTTTTGCATTGGGCAGGAATGATTCCTGCGTGGTTCATTTTAATTTAATTAATTACGCAATTAAGTGATGTATAAAAGGTAAGGCTGTAGCTGTAATAAAACAGAGGATATGGGGGAATGGTTGGCTGATATAGTCACGAATTAATAAGAATCAATGTCGACTCTTCTAGGAAATGTAGATATTTCCGTGTGAATAAATCTAGAGGGGCGATACTGTAGAGAAGAGCATCGGTACGCCATAGACTTTGATTTCTGTGTTTTACCAAAAAGAAAGGAATTATTTGTTGTATTTATTTATTTATTTGTAGTTGTTTTACCAGGATAGTCCATTGGGCCAAAAGAGACCCCATTTTCAATGGAGTCCTGGGGAGAAAAGCTCCAAATACAAGCAAAGATTATAGTCATGGTTTTAGGTTACATTAAGTACAAATATTGCAGAATAGTAAAAACAAAAAACAATTACATTAGAAAGAGCATTGTGTATATAAACTAAATAAAAAAGCATTGCATTTTAGAGAACATTGCATTTTAAAGGTATATTTTCTGAAGGAAATAATGCACTTTATAGATTCTAAGTAGTTTGTTGCTCATGACTTAGCACATGCTATAGCAAGCTGTAAGACTTAGAGAATGAAGTGAAGAAGATGTTGCCAGTGTAAAGAGGAGAAGGGATTATGTAGGGTGGAAGCAGGAGCATTCCCACAGGGATGTTAGATGTCAGTGAAGTGATTGTTTGAATAAAGAGTGATTTGTGGTGATGCGGATGGATGGTGGTAGGGAGTTCCAGAGGCGTGCAAGGACAAAGGGTAGGAGATTTTTACCTGGGGGATGAGTTAGTTTATACAATTCTATTAGGTTTTGGTTGTTAGATGTCAGTAGTCTATCTGGGAGGTGCATTTTAAAGGTAGAGGAGAGGAAGGGACAAAGGGAGGGGTTGAAGATGAGTTTGTGAGCAAGAGTGAGCTGTGTGTAGGTGAGATGATTGGATAGTTCTAACCAATTTAGTTTGTGGAGGGATACACAGTGGTGAGTGGAAGACTTATGGCTGGTGGCAAACTTGGCAATTTTGTTATAGCAAGAGGAGAGTCATGTCTTAATAGAGGACTGTAGGTTAGTTAGGAGTGGGGCACCATAGAGGAGAGAAGGGATGAGAAATGTGGTAGAGAGGGTAAATTTAGTGGAAGGGGTGAGGTAGCGATTTTGGCGGTAGAGTATGCCAAGTTTTTTGTGTTTTTTTTTTAATATTTAGTTGTAGGTGGGAGTTGAATTTGAGTTGCTTGTCAATGAGGACCCCTAGTAGTGTGGCCTCAGATACCAATTCAAGAGATGTGTTGTTGTGGCAGGAGATGGAGAATGTGCTTATATTGATGGAGGTGGCTTTAGAGGGAGTAAATACCATTAGTTTGGTTTTTGAGGCATTGAGTGCTAGGTGATTTTCTTTCATCCACTGTTCTGTGGTTGAGAATGCGTCTTGGGTAAGCTTTAGGAGTGTGGGGATGGAGGTGGCAGAACAGATTATAGTTGAATCGTCTGCATATTGGATAAGATTTGTGTAAGGGATGGAATGGTGGAAGTCATTTATAAATATATTGACAGGGAGGGGACCCAGGATGGGTGTTAATGAATGAGGACATGGCTTTGTTCCATTTTACTGCTTGTTGTCTGTTGGAGAGGTAGCTGTTGAACCAGTTTATAGAGGAGGGGGATAGGTTTAGTTTAGAGAGTTTAGCAAGAAGAAGACTGTAAGAGATGGTGTTGAAGGCTTTAGAGAGGTCAAGTAGGAGGGTAGATACAATGCTGCAGGAGTCCCATGCTATATTTACAATTTCAAGGAAAGAAAGCAGGGTGGTCATAGTGCTGTGTCCAGGTCTAAATCCATGTTGTGTGGGAGTTAGCAGTTGATTGTCAATAAGATAGGGTAGGAGTTGTAGATGGATGCACATTTCTAGAATTTTGGAGATGGGAGATAGGATGGCGATAGGACGTAAATTTGAAATATTGTTATTGCTGCCTCCTTTATGTAAGGGTATGATAAAAGCCTTTTTCCAAATCTGGGGTACAAGACCTTCTTGGATAGAGCGATTGACTAGAATACTGATGGGAAAGGCAATGGCTTCTGCGGCTATGCTTAGAGAGTATGAGGGAATGTTATCAGGGGCATTTGAACATGGTTTCAGTTTCTGGAGGAGTTTTTTTATGGTAGATGTGGGTATGGGGTTTACTGAGAAAGGTAGGGGCTGAGAAGAGAGGGTGTTAGAGAGTGGTGATGATGGGGAAGATGTGAAAGGAGATGCAGAAGTGGAGAGTGCAGTATTGTTAGAGAAGGGTGGAGGAGAAGTGGAGGGTGTAGTGTTTGAGAAGGATGAGGTTAGTTTGGAAATGGAGTTGATGAAAAAGGAGTTAAATTGTGTGGCTAGATCTATGTCTAGTGCATTAGGGTCAGGGCTGAGATTTTCTATTTTGCTGGGAATAAGGAGGGTGGAGATACCTTTCCAAAATCTTTGTGGGTCTGTTTTATGGTTGTTTTGGAGCAAGGAGAAATAATTCTGTCGGTCTGCAGTGATAAGCTTTTTGACTTTGTTGCGGAGTGTTTTGTATTCATTGAGTGTGGAGGGACACTTGTTTTTCTGGTGATGTGCCCATGCTTCATCTCTAAAGTACATGATAGCTAGTGTGTTTTTGGTTAGCCAAGGGGCAGTTTTGATTTTTATTATTTTTGATTTTATGGGGGCATGGCAATCTAGGTGGTCTAAGAAAGTTGAGTTGAAGTAAGCAATAGCATTTTCCAGGGGTAGAGTTTTTAGATGGTTCCAGTTTATTAATTTTAGGGAGTTAGAAAAGGTATCTGGGTTGAAGTTTTTTATGTTGCGAGTAGTGATATAGTTGTGAGTTAGATGTAAGGATGAAGGAAGTCGGTGTGTGAAAGTGGGGAGGTGGTCACTGAGGGAATCGGGAAGGGTGCCACTGTTAGAGACATTTTGAGGGTGGGAGACTAAGATCCAGTCTAAGGTGCTGCCACTGGAGATTTTTTTTGAGGGCCTAGTTACGGAGTTGATTAGCTGAGAGACATTATAGAGGTTTATATTTAGTGGATTTGTGGGAAACTGAATGGAGGACCAATTAATATTCATGTCTCCCAAAATTATTGTTTAATTTTTAATGTTGGTTGACAGCCATGAGTGGATATCTTCGAGTATTGAAATATTGTCACCAGGGAGGATATAAAGAGAGGCTATACTTATGCATTTGTGTTTATTTACTTGAAGTAATGATAGGAGTAATTCAACATTAATGAATTGGGGAGTAGGTTTGTTATAGGGAGTAACTGACAAGGAGGATGAGTATAGGAGAGTTACTCCTCCCCCTTTTTTGTGGGTTCTATCTTTTCTGATGATAGAATAGTTGGGTGGTGCTATTTCAGAGTCTTTTATGTGAGATTTTAACCAAGTTTCAGAGATGGACAGGATGTCAGGATTATTGTGTACAAGCCAGGCATGGAGGTTGGGGATTTTGTTGGCTATGCTTTGGGCATTTAGAGAAGCTAGTAGGATGGATTTAGATGTAGAAGGGAAGGTGTGGGGACCTGAGTTGGGTGTATATCTCCAGATAGCAGGATGGTAGTTAGACATTGGATTAGGCTGGAGAGGTATTTGGACTGCTTAGAATCCAGGTTGAGCTTTGTTAGAATTGTGAGAGTTTTGATGGTTAGAGAGAGGGTAGAATGGTTGTGTTGAGTAATGAATTTATAGGGAAAAAGTAGAAAATCATTTATGGGATATAGGCTGGGGGATATAGGGATAAGTGAGTCTGAGAGTGGTGGGGTAAGTTGGCTGGTTGTGTGAAAAGATGGTGAGTGGTTAGTGGAAATGGGCTGGGTGAGGTAATGGATATAGGATAAGTTGAGAAGTAATAGTAGTTGAATAGAGAAGGATATAGGTATTTAAAGCATGACTGACTGGAGCCACTAAGAGCGGGTGTATGGTAGTTGAACAAAATGTAGGAGCAGGTTGAACAGTAGAATGTTTGGAGAGATGGGAAAGGTGAGTGATAATTGGCAGGAGAGGAAGTAGGTGTGGCTATGTGGGCATAAATGTAGAGGTGGTAGGGGCGGGTGGGATATGGGGGCAGGGAAGGGAGCGAAGTGGGCAGAAGCACCCCAGTGGAGGTAAGCAGGGAAAAAGTATCAGTTGGAGCAGGTAAGAACTGCACTCAGTAACTGAACAGCAGGCACCTAGAGAAAAACGAACAGTAATCCTGTTCAAAAGAGGAGGAGGGGAAGAGTAATGCAGCTTTGCTGCCACCTACTGGCAGAAGTACAGGGTTGCAGCCGAGAGGACGTAGAGGAGGTATAGTCCCTGTAAGTGTGCATGCTATATGGGTGTATTGTACAGTATCAAGTGTAGTACCAGTAATTATAGCACAGAGGAGTAGTAAAATTAAAGCCCACAGGAGCTCACATTTAGTTTTAGCAGTAGCAAAAAACACTTGTCCTCTAGGGAAACCTGGTCCAGCAGATGGTGTCAGAGACACAGAGGGTTCCTTTAGTTTCAGGACGGGGAGGATGTTGAAGCCGAGCAAGCTAGAAGAGAGCAAAACAAAGGAATGAGGTCAAGGTTTTATTAGTCCGCATGCATTTATCACAAGAGGAGAGTGGGGTGGGTATGGAGGGAGAGCGTGGGTGAATACAGTAAGAGGAGTTGAGAGTTGATGGCTGAGGTAGTGCGTGTAGTAGGTAGCAGAGAGTCAGAAGGATCGTGAAGGCAGTATACAGAGCATTAGGGCAAAGTAGCACAACA
Organism: Protopterus annectens; assembly: GCF_019279795.1. Lineage (NCBI taxonomy): Eukaryota > Metazoa > Chordata > Ceratodontiformes > Protopteridae > Protopterus > Protopterus annectens. The sequence goes on along the minus strand of NC_056742.1, from coordinate 398,389,646 downwards.
GAAACACATATAATTGCTAAAACATAACAGACTTTCAGGTTCTAACAAGTAATGCAATAATTCCAAACTTCATTATCAGCAGAAACAGCAAATAAATCACTAAATATTCAAATGGAAGGCAATAACAGCAAATAAATTGCTAAATAGACAAATGGAAGGCAATACCAGCAAATAAATCGCTAAATAGTCAAATGGAAGGCAATAACAACAAATAAATCGCTAAATAGTCAAATGGAAGGCAATAACAGCAAATAAATTGCTAAATAGTAAAATGGAAGGCAGCTAATGCCACACTCATTTTTGACTGAAGCAGAGGTGAAATAGCTGAGAAATGCATGTGAGATGGCCGGTGAACTGCAACTAAGGCAAATTGCTTTAGCCGCAGGCGAGTGCATGTGTGTCTGTTGATGAACTGCAACTAAACCAGACCACATTTGGCTGCAAGCGATTCGCTCATAAGATATATCTAAGACCTAGGAGTAATACGCAGTTCACTCAAACGATGTATTTCAGCACTAGTTAGCTAGCGAAACAATGCATTTCACAGTCCAATATCTAGGCATAGTACAGTACCAGAACAAGTAAAACACCTTATTGGCGCACATTCTATGCAGTTTTTATGAGTATAAGGTATGAAGGAGCACAGCAAGCAGGTCAAAATACAGGAAACAGGTAAAACGCCTTACCGGCTCACACTCTACATAATTGTCTCAGTATACAGTATAAAATAGAAAGCCTATACACATGTAGTTATGAGGGCAGTGAGCCGATAGTAAAATAAAAATGCCTTTCCAGCGTGCACACTACACCCTGGGACTGCAGAGTAACCTAGGACATGTATGTTCTTTAGGGATGGCGCGGCGTGAAATCCCTGATTCAAGTAGAAGAGCTGGGAGGTGGGGGAGGAGGTTGGGAGTTGTGATAGGTTAGGGAGAGAACTGTATCATGGGACAGAGGGTAAGGACAGAGCTTGGGAGGGAACTGAAAATGTAGGTAGGATCACCCCACCCCCGGTGGAGGTAAGCAGGGAAAAAAGTATCCGTTGGAGCAGGTAAGAACTGCACTCAGTAACTGAACAGCAGGCACCTAGAGAAAAACGAACAGTAATCCTGTTCAAAAGAGTTGGGGGGATTAATGCAGCTTTGCTGCCACCTACTGGCAGAAGTACAGGGTTGCAGCTGAGAGGACGTAGAAGAGGTATAGTCCCTGTGAGTGTGCATGCTATATGGGCATATTGTGCAGTATCAAGTCTAGTACAAGTAATTATAGCACAGAGGAGTAGTAAAATTAAAGCCCGCAGGAGCTCACATTTAGTTTTAGCAGTAGCAAAAAACACTTGTCCTCTGGGGAAACCTGGTCCAGCAGAAGGTGTCAGAGACACAGAGGTTTCCTTTAGTTTCAGGACGGGGAGGGTGTTGAAGCTGAGTAAGCAAATTCCTCCAAAATGTTACTATCTGTGTCTGTGGGGAAGGGTTGTATGATCCCTGGATGTTGTTACCTGTTGACTTAAGTGTTACGATGGCTGCAGAGTCACACCTCTTTTCTTCTTTTGTAGCATTTAATGGTAAATCAACATCAGTGGATGAAAATTGGACCCTCACTCTGAAGATGGCAGTTAATCCAGTTAAGGATAGTGCTGTTCTGTTAGCAATCACCACAGTGAACTATCTGCCCTTGCTGACTCTTATTCCATCAGACTCCTCAAGCACCTATGCCACCCTTCCACAGCATTCTGTGTACATGGATATCCCAGACTACTGGTGTCATATTGGTTCCAGATTGATACTTCAAACAAGGGTGGATGCCTTAGTGTATTAGCGTAAAGATGAGTTTTGAGATGAGATCCTGGGAAGATTGGAGAATGAAGTTTTGACTTAACACACTGGATTACTTTAGCTTCTGAAATGCCTTATATCCACCTGTAATGTACAAGTGTGTAGTCTAAACAAGTTCCCATTAATTCTTTGAGCAGCCATCTCCTACAATATTGACTGCTTCTCCAGATGGCTTACACAGACTTTAAAGAACAGCTTAACCAGCAGAATATCACCATTATCTACAAAACTAACTCCAAAATTCAAGTCCACAACTATTATTATTGGGATTGGGATATTGGGAATTATTGGGATTATTTTGAAAGCAAGTTGTTTGCAAGGGCTCTGGGAATTTGGAAAAAAGTACTGTGTTATGTTTTTTCCTTTTGTTTAGAAAGGTATATTGCCACACTTAGTTGCAAAAGAAGAAGCATGCACCATTGTGTTTTGTTTTATCATGAAAAACTGTTGGTAATTCTTGAACATTTGCTGTATTAATGTACTACATTGTCATACACAGCAGTGCTACCATTCAGTAATTGATAACTAGAAGAATGCACTCTCCCATGTCCAAATTTTTAAATGTAGAAGCTCTATTATATTACCTTCTGTATTGCGGGCTCACATTTTTTTTAAATTTGCAGGCATGCTGTAGGTGGATTGGATACTCTAAATTGGCCCTAGGCGTGAGTGTGTGCATGTGTGCCTTCCGTGGAAGGTTGGGCACTGGGCTGGCAACTCGACACAGTAAAACTCCACTCCCAATCATGAGCGGACAGGTGAGCCGCTGTGGTGACCTCTAACCGGGAAAAAGCCGAAAGAAGAAGAAGAAGGCTGTTTTTCTTTTATCTGTTATTGTTGTTGTGCAACTATGTGGTTATTGCAGAAGGCATTCTCCTGCTGCAAAAACAATTTGTTAACAAGCAATCTGCACTTTAAGGAATTTTATTTTTGATGAGTTTGGCTTGTCTAGTTTGCTATCAGAGGACTGTGCTTTGAATTCTCATTAGTGAAACATTATCTTCCATACCATAATTTCTTGTTCCTTACTACATTCCTACTCAAATTAGACAACAAACCAGACCTCTGCATCCACGACCATGGGATTGTTTGTTTGTTTTTTTCTTTTGGAAGGCATAAGTACAAACACTCAGCAGCATAGAGCACACGTACTCATGTGGCTTGTGGCTTTTCTAATCTTTTCTTTGTAATGCTCACATATTCAGAATGTTATTCTTGTATTGGTAGCATGTTACATTACCCATGTGGGGTGTCACACATTATGCACCTGGATTACAGGAATCCAGTGGCAGGTTATTCTTCTGCTCGGGACTATATCAACATACAGAATCACTTTCTTGGAATCAGACATTGGGATGTTAAGCTTTGTAATTTGCATATAATGAGTGCTAACATTCTTCTGATAGTTGCCATCTTTAATAAAATGAAAAACATAGGTCAATTCAGACAGGACCCAGGAAGTTAGAATTGGGGAATCTACCTCTACAAAGAGGCCAGTCACAAGTGGAATCCCCAAGGGATCAGTCCTTGCACCTCTCCTTTTTGGCATTTACCTCTCTTAAGTTAAGGCTAATGTCAATGGTCTCTGGCTGACTAGATTTGCAGATGGTTGCAAATTAGTAGCTGTCATTGAATCCCTCACCTGAGAAATCACTGAGGTCATCAGAGACTCTCCAGGTTATTTCCAGCAGAAGAAACTGTTAATGAGTTACTTCCTGTGGTACAAGATTTGATTTCCTTAGCCTTAATTTACCTACTGTGTAACTCTGAGCAAACACTTAACAAGACTGCCTTGGGGCAATTTTGAATTTCAGATAGGAGTATTAATGGTCTCCTGGATTGCATGTCTAACAATTACCAATGATCAAAATTAAGGACAGCTATTACTCTTAATTTAGAAAGTTGCTAGAACAAAAAGCTTTATATTAGTATGCTTTTCCTGAAGGCTATTACATCTGAAACTCATATGCAAGTCATTATTTACTGACTGGAGTCCTAAACAGTTTGGCAGAAGAAAAAAACAAACATTATCAGGAACAGACCATGATATGAGGTAAAATCAGGAACATTCTGCAAATTTAAGAATATTTGAGACCATCTATTTCCTCATCTCAAACACAGACATACACACACACACACACACACACACACACACACACACACACACACACACACACACACACACACACACACACACAGACATGCACACATGCACACACGCACACATGCGTACACGTGCACACAGGCACATACACACACGCACACATGCACACACACACAAAAAACACACGCACACATATGCACACACACACACGCACACGGGCACACACAGACACGCACACATGCACACATGCGTACATGCGCACACACGCACACACACACACACAACACAAACACACACACATACGCACGCACACACACAAACACACAAACAGACACACGCACACACACGCACACATACACAGACACATGCACACACGCACACACACAGGCACGCACATTCATACACACAGACACATGCACACACACGCACACACGCGCACACACACACGCACACACGCACGCACACACGCACACTGACGTACACAGACACACGAAGTCACACACATACACACACACATGCACATACATGCACACACAGACACACACGCACACACACACACAGATACACACATGCACAAACACACACACACACACACACATGCACACATGCAGAAACACACACACACACATACATACCCACACATGCAGACACATGCAGACACACACACAAACACACACACATACACACATATGCATGCACGCACACACACAGACACACGCACATACATGCACACATATGCACACGCATACACACAGACTAACACACACACACACACACACAGACACATGCGCGCACACAGACACACACGCACACACACACGCACATGCATACACACAGATGCACACACACGCCCACACACAGACACACACACACACACACACGCACACACATACATGCACACAGAGACACACATGCACACACACAGATACACACACGCACACACACAGACATGCATATATGCAGACATGGGTACATGCGCACACATGCACATGCACACACACACAGACACACACACATATACACACGTGCACACACACACACACACACACACACACACACACACACACACACATGCACACACACACACACACACACACACACACACACACACACACACACACACACACACACACACACACACACACACACACACACACACAGACACACACACACACACACACACACACACACACACACACACACACACACACACACACACACACACACACACATGCACATACATGCACACACACACACACACATGCACACATGCACACACACACACACACACACACACACACACACACACACACACACACACACACACACACACACAAAGCCATCCATTACAGCCAGTTGATATGACTGACTGTACACCACCGAACTTTGATTGTGATCAAATAAATGAATACATAAATAACTGCCTCACAGGAATGTGCATGCTCACTATTGTCAGAATACATTGTGCAACACACTACCCTCTTAACCTCTAGGCTGAAAAATTAAGGAGGAAGCTAAAAAATAATAGATTTTTAAATTACTCTGATAGACACATTTCCCCTCTCATGGCCAGAAAGAAAATCCTAGCTAAATAATATGTTTTATCTTCTTTTACCTACAATTATTATATCACCAAGCTCCTTCCTAAATGCCCATTTCATTTAAAATAAGCTCTAGCCCAGAGAAAACTGTGCATCTTCCTTCAAAAAAATGCAGTGTGGTTCACATCTATTCCTTCATTTTATAAACAACCATCACTTCTTGCTTGAGTTGTGACACTGGTTTGAAGTACTATAAAGAAGACTAGTGGCCCCACAAAGTGAGTCCAACAACACAGTGGACTTAAGACTGGAATAAAAAAATGATATACATTTTCTTGGCTAAAAACTAAAATATTAGCTTCACTGGTGTGTGAGACAAGCATTTAGCATACTTTATTCTGTAGAGTTTTATAGAACTGTCTGAATCATTTGACCTAGCCATAACAAATACTATCCAAGCACTATTTTGCACGTTGCATTTTGTTTCTACTTTAATCAATTTTGCAATTATATTTTCCAAACAATCCCCAGAATGTAAACCCTGATCTGATTCATCTCTCCAACACACATTTTAAATCAACTTTGATGACATACTGCTAAGATGGGAAGAAAACATGCTTATTTTTTTTTTGCTCATTCATCTCCTCCAGTAGTATACACACACACTTCTTTCCCAGTAAAGCTCCGCCTCCTGACTTCCTGTCTGGCAGCTCAATATACTCCCACCTATGTCTAATTATCTGTTATGACAGCCATGATGAAAACTTCCCTTACAACAACATCATGGTCAAAGTTACCCTAGTCTGTATCAATGCCAGAAACAGGTCATAGACTTATCTGCCCAATCAATAAAAAAAGTAAATAAGTATATATAATATATATAGTATTAGTGAAAACAGCTGATACCTGATGTGTCTGTAAAATGTATGCGAATATGCCAGGTTATGCACTTTACCACCAGTATAATACTGAAACATCAGCAGGGGTTCAACTTGAAGAAATTAATGTTGGGAGGGGGCTAACACTATACTTTTGGCCAAAAAGTAAAATTCAGTCAATTTCAATATTTAATTAAAGGATCTTGGAAAAGCAGACATCTAACAGTGGTACTCTGTTCCCCTTCCTATGAGAAACAAAAATCATAGCATAAGAGTATAAACCTACATGGAATCTGATACTAACTTTTGTGTTTTCTAATGATAACTTCTTAGGGGACAGGGCACTATGTAAATAACAAAAAGAAAAGTCCCTGATACCACTGCACCCCCCCCCCCCCAGGTTGGGCAGGAGGAAAGACATATCTGATTAATCCCAGAAGTTACTTCTTGACACCTACCTTTGATATATGTTCTTATTTTTGAGATGATTGTATGAGGCAGTCTATATAGAAAGTGCTGTTGGTTCAGCGGTAATCTCTTATGGTCCATGGTGCCATATGTCAAATATATACCAGAAAAAACACAGGCGATTAAATATTTCATCACAAATCAGACTAAAAAAGAAAAGAAAAAGATACAGTCAATAGACTGAATGCGCTGGTTACTTTTTTCGAAGCTCAGAAAGCTGTGCATGTACATTAGAATTTACTGAGAGTTCAGTGCCTGAACTTTTCCTTTCTTACATGGTCCTCTCAGAAGAACAGATCATATAATTCTTAGCCAGTCTTTCCTGTCTGCATCAGAAGCTGAACATCCCCATTCTTAGCTCCAGCCTCCTTCCTAGTTCTCTTTAGAGGTCAAATCTTATCATTGACTTTTAAAATGGGAATAGAACTGATCAAATAAAACTGCTCAAAGAAGATGTTAGGAAGTGTCGCTTAGGACTGATTTGCCAGAACTTAATTTTAACAGTTCAATAGGTTTCAGTAGGAAAAACAGCAGACAATTTTCTTAATTCACATAAGGCAAGCAGTATGGCTCAGGGAGCTAACAGCTTTGCAAATACGTACAGAAAGACATGCAAACATTGACACACACAGACAGATAGACGGCAGGCGTATATACACACACACACACACACACACACACACATATGCACGCACGTGCACACACGCGCACAAACACACACACACATACACACACACACACACACACACACACACACACACACACACACACACACACACACACACAGGGTGTCCATGTCTATTCTCAGATTACTTTTATTTGCATTATTGTGTGCTTGGCAGGTTGTTACCACTTTAGATATATCATTAATGAAACATTAGATATCGGGTATTTTGCATGCACATATGGCAAAAGACCTGTTTTATTCAACTTTTTGGGGGCAAAATTTGAAGAGGCATCATTCTAAAATTGTATCATTGTGTTGATTGTTTTCAGATCACTTAAGGATGTTCAGTCACATTAGAATAGTTTATAAACTGGAAATTTACAAATTCTTTCACTCTTTGGAGGTCTCAACTGCTTAAACTAGGACTGTCAAGTGGAACTAGAAACAGGTATTTTGCTATATAATAACATATATTAGCGTATTTAATTGTTGTTTTCAGTTTAATTATTGTTTTGACTTGAATAATTGCAAGTTATTTGGAACATTGTGCCAAAGGAAAGCATTTATTAAAATAAAAATTAATAAAAGGAAAGCTGTTTCATATTAATTGATTTAGATCAAGATTATTATGTTAAGCAAATGACAAAAAAAATAGTGAATATTATTGCTTAATGTTAAAAGAAGTGTGGAAAGCAGTCTGCATTTGTACTCAGCAGATAATGTGAAAAGGACACAATAGAAGATCATGGCTCCAGGCTGCTCTCTGTCTCACTGGAATATTTAGAATGACCTGTAAATTGTAAGCATGTAGCAGAACAACCTGAAGTAGGACTAGGCTTATTGCCTGGCAATAACATTTTTTTCATTTAACTAGTCTCCAGACAGACCCTGTGTAAAATCTCACATGCACAGCTATAGGCCATGACATATTTGGATTTTTCTTGTATTTGTATTATTTATATCCTTTTTATTGCAAGATATATAACATGTCAAATATCATAAGAGCAAACCCAAGCAAAATTGAATTCTATACATGTAAAGAACGTGCATTCCCCCATATAAGACCTCATACTGGACAGAATTGAAAGAGATCATGTCCACCTGCACTAACTGACCAGTACGGTTTGATCAGTTAGGGTGACAGAGTAAATCTTACAGAGAAAACCTCATCAGCAGCTCATTATCTTATCTCTAAACTGAGTATGGCACTGTTAGACTTGACTATGCTAAAGTTCTCCGTAGCACTCCACACACTGATGTAGCATAGGCATCTCCTTTCACACACACACACACACACACACACACACACACACACACACACACACACACACACACAGAGTTAACACTCCTTAGCCACTTCCCTAGTGTGACCTCCCAGATAGGCACAGACAGACTCATACACATCCATTCATATGTATGCAGACACACACACACACACACACACACACGCACACACACACACACACATGCACACACACGCACACACACAGAGTTAACACTCCTTAGCCACTTCCCTAGTGTGACCTCCCAGATAGGCACAGACAGACTCATACACATCCATTCATATGCACGCAGACACACACACACACACACACACACACACACACACACACACACACACACACACACACACACACACACACACACACACACACACACACACACACACACACACACACACACACACACACACACACACACACACACACACACACACACACACACACACAGAGCTCAACTATACTAACTTGTAGAGTGAATACTACCATAGGCCTGACTGGGTTATGGCATCCAAAGATGTTTACTTTTTCCTTCTATAGAAAAAAATTAACTTGGCAGAGCCAATTTTGTAACTGGAAGCAGCATTCATTTTTGGAAAGAGTACTTGGCCACTCCTCCATACTGCCAAATTTGTATGTGACTGTCTCATTGAGACCACTTTCCATGCTTCACCCCCTCAGAAGAAAAATCTTTAATTCAGAATCACTGTGATACAGAAACATTGTCAGGTAAGGCTTCTACATCATAGTAAGCCTTTCTGAGTCACAGGGATTGATCTCTTAACAATAATTATTTCATAAAATAAGAGCTAAAAAGGAGATAACATAATAACATATTATAAATATAACAGTACCTATATGGCATATGCTAATCAACTTAAAACAGTAAGAAAATGTAGCCACTCGAGGGTAAAAAACAGCATCCGCAAACTACAATACAACAGTAAACCAAAAGAAAAATAATTATTTTGTTATAAAGTTCAGTTGTTCCTGACATGTTTCAGCAACCACTTCTTTTTCTTTTTCTTTTGGTTTACTAAGTAATCATCTTAGCCATGTCAGTGACCATCAATGCCCACTGAAGCTTTATTATAAACGTAAGTTCAACTCATTCACCAAAAATAGAACATCCACAAATTGAACTTGTCTGCCTTTTTCCATTTCTCATAACAACTAAAGACAGTTCTGCATTACATCTTCTATAGCCAGCTCTCTACTATGGGGTAAAGAGGGAACATCCAACTTGAAGTGATACACTTCTTGGTCAGTGACAAAGTGACCCATATTAGCTGCTTGCACCACCTTTAAAAACAGATGCATTAAACAGCCTCAGGCAAACTGGTGATGAAAACTCTATGTCTGACATTAACTAAAGTGACCTACTAATGTCATCCAAAAATTCCTGAATAACTAGACAAGTGAGACATATATGGGCACAAGTCCCACATTAAGAAAAGGGTGTCTCAGTTGCTAAGGGTCAGTAATGTAGGGTATAACATTTGGAAATTCTACAGTTATAAATTGAGTTATGAAATACCCCCAGGAGAAAATCTGCCACTTCGAAGATAGTCTGGTATGATCAAGGAAACCCAGCACAAGGAGCCTGTCTACTTCGGAGCAAGTGGACCCCAAATGTCAGAAACTGCCATTCAAATTATATGTAGTATGCAGCTTAATAAGCCCATCACAATTGTATACAAAGGAAAAGATGTTGCTCTTAAGCTGGCCCATCAGCACTTTCATCAAATAGCAATGTAGCATATTAAATCATAACTTATACAGCTAGCAGGAAACAAATCCTCAGTTTGGTTTACAGGAGGGACCTAACCTGATAATTTGATAATATTCTAAGTATAAGCATACATAACACATGACCTGTATACCACATCTAGTCATTGTTGGAAATCTGCCTCTCACATGTGGATATGAAAATGTTAAGGAACTAAATCCAAATAGAGAAATTTATAGATCCAAATGTAAGTCCCTTGGCAAATAAGTATGCAATCCATGCCTATTCAGTATCTTTGAGGTAAACAAAATGCTCAGTGGTTACACAGTGGGTCAGATTAACTAACTTGCATGCAGTGGATTCAAGACCAACTAGGACATTTCTGTCTCCTATGTTTTTACTTCACAGATGAGAAATCTCACTGAGCAGCTAAACCAAGAGATACCACATGCACCACTTCAGCATATTGTCTCATTAAGGAAGGATCCAAGATGGGTGGAAACAGCATGGTTGTGTGAAAAGGATGAAGAACCTTAAACAACAACATTGTCTTTACAGTAGAAGCTTATGTTCAAATCAGAGGTGCAGAAACTCCCACTACCAAGTATAAGCTTGTAGGGCTAAGTTAACATGGCTGTAGGTGTGTTCCACCATATTTTCCATGTAGAAGATGATCTATACCCCAAGCTATTAAACCTCAATGAAGTCCATCAAGATGTATAGCAATCTTTAATAGAACTCAGGAGAAATTTATTGAAATGCTGTACATCTAAGTGGGTTGAATTGGAACCCTAACAGCATGCCAAACTTAAGTAAAAAGAATAATATATGTGATAATGAGAATTCAGCTTCTGCAAATATGAGAATACGTCACATTTAAAGAGAGATATGTCATATTTCTACCATTGATTAGCACCCACCGCATGCCATTCCTTGCTGCCTGCTGGGCATTCTTCAGCCAGCACAAGCAATACAATTGACAGAGGTAATCACTACATGATAGCTCACTAAAAACCAAAAGATAGGAAAATACAGCTTTCTACTTGCCCAATGGAAGTAGCTGCTCCATTCTGGCTGCTCATCACGGAACCCCAAAAAGCTCTAGTGCTAAAATAAATACACCCAGTCTAGCATATCATACAATTTTATGCACCTGGGTGGCTGGCTAAACTGTCTCTCCTGCACATGATTCAACTGTCACTTCACTCTTATTATATTTCCCCTGGACTGGCATGCAAAAATGCCTCTCAAGTCATCAGACTGAACCAACACTGTGTCAGAGCCTTTAGCTGCATCATCCACTGACTCCTGTAGATCCAGTAATCTGCATTTAAAACTTGATGGTACAATTCTAAAAGGATCAATTCTTCTGTGTTTTAGCAGTCATAGAGATAACTGCATGGTTCCATTGTGGTGACAAAGGAGTTACTGGAACTTCTAATTTATTGGATATTTCAAGAAGTAATTTAACCATTGAGGGAGAACTTACTTTGCAAACATTAAGGTAAGCATCATCTATGTTTGAATTTAAAGGTCTTTATAGCTGCAATGACTTCATCGCCAGTGAAAGGAACTCTCCCCCTCCATCTCCCCCTGAGCCTCCAGAAATGCTGGAAGCTGTAAACAAGCTAGCTAACTTCAGACAGTGTCTGGGTCTAAAGCTGTAAAGGCATAAAGCTGCTTAAAATGTTCATGTAAAATATTCACAGCAGTCCCGACACCATTTATATGGCTAATCCCTTGCAACATCTGCTAATTTGTGGAGAACCTTAACTTGCCTCACCAAGGCCTAATAAGCCCAAGGAGTCATGCTGCAAAAGGCATCATTCAACCTTTTTAGTGTCAGATATACCTTATGGTCTAAAATAGGTTGAGCTTTACCTTAACCTTCATCACCAGGACCAAATATCTATCTATCTATATATCTAGTTACCTTTCTTTTGTTGACCAAAGTGGTCTCACTTGGCTGGTGGCTTCTTTTCAGGGGGAAACATAATGTAGTAATTATATTGACTAGTAGAAATTTAGCCTGGGCACCGGGGAACTTATTCTACTTGTTTTTAATAAGTGCCTTGGGATCTTTTATATCCATCTGAGTTACCACCATGGGATATACAGATGGCAGAATTTATTATGGGTGCATTCACTGTCTAATTCATGCATTTATTAAGCTAACTGTGCAAAGGAATAAATGGAAAGGCATGATTATAGAATTGTCTGTTTTACAGTTTTAAGATATGACATTAGCAATGGAGTGTGATAAGAACACAAGGCAAATAACACCAAAAGGAAGTTTAATCAATGGAGACCATTAAAAACAGAATTTTATTGAGTACTTTCGTACCTTTCAAAGGGACTTCATCAGGATAGTAACATATAAAACCACTAGAGTTTATATACTTTCACAATGCAAAGACCTCTCATTATTTAAACAAACAATTCAATTGCACAACAATATAGTTAACTCTTAAAGGTAAAGTAAAAACAACTAGTAATATTACATTCATACAGCTTATACATTAGCTAGAAAGGAACAGCATCCTATAAATTCAATTAAAAAATAAATAAATAAATAAATAATTCTCTTTTCCCACCTTTGCTGAAATAGATTAGTCCAGATTTCAGGTTTTGCTGAATTCCGGACTGTGGTATAGTTTCCTGTGTTGCCCATATCCTTACTTGGATAGGAGGAAGCTTCTCTGTTCACCAGTGAGAGTGGGGAGCTTTGAGCAGCCTAACTGTCCCTGGAGGAGTGGTCTCAGCCCTGAAACTAGTAGCTTATTGGCCGTTTTGGGTCAATTCCTATCTCTTTCAGTTTCCCTGCTTTAAAACCTGCATTTGCGTGGTTTTGCACAATTTTGCGCATAGCGCAGCATCGGGCAGCGCCCCTTAAACGGGTTTAAACTATTCCCGGCTCCACGAAGTCTGCTCTTCACTTTTTCCCTTAGAACTGTTCTAAATCTCAAAGTAAGCACTTCATTCTAAAGCCCTGCAGTTACTCGTATAAGTAATCTTATAAGTAAGCACTAATAAACTAAAGCACTACACCCTCTTATACTCCCTTTAAGTACTTCGCTCCCTATTGGTCCTTTTTGATCAGTCAAAAAGGAGTTCCTTATACTATTCTGGCATGTCCAAAAGTCAGTTTCTGATTTACTCTCCAGTCCAGCTGGTGAATCTGGGAATCTTGAGGCAATGTTACAACTGCCTTATGTACACAGACCACCCTCTCCTCCTCCCAACAAGCTCAAATATATGTGAGAGATGCAACAATATAGCCAAACTGGAGGCTGAGCTCACTCAACCCAGTACTGGCGCAGTCAGTCAGGAGGAGAAGGTAACCACACACACCACAAATCCAGTCTCACATAGACCTATTGCAACAGCAAACCAAACACATAAACACACAAAAACATACTTGGAGGCTCTAAATAAAAATCTGCCCAAGCAGCAGAGACCTCTAAAGCAGACTTCCAAGCAACTGCTACCCCACAACAATACCCACGTATCACATAGTTCACAAAGTCAGTGTGCCACACAGTCACAGCCCTTAACGCTAAACAATACACCTAATACACTTGTAATAGGTGACTTTATTGTCAGACACACTGACGTCCCACTCACCAGGCTGTACAAGGAGAAGGTCACTGTAAGCTGCCTGTTGGGTGCTAGGATCTGCCACATAACACAAGCACTCAGGTCAATCCAAAGCAAGTACAAATATGACTCTGTCATTGTCCATGCTAGTGTGAATGACCTGAGACGTACCTCCCTGGACTACATGAAGAGAGACATAGAGGAGCTCTCTGATCATGTAGCCCAGGCCAGTATGACCCTGACCTTGAGTAGCATCTTACCCTCACCAAGAATGATGCCACAGTATAAAGACAAAATGATCAATTTTAACAATTGGCTAAAGTATTGGTGTCATTCAAAGGGGATCCAGTGTCTGTCAGCCTGGGATGACATGCTCGACAAGCCACGTTGCTTCGCTAGGGACGGCTTGCACCTGTCACCCCTGGGCTTTCGAATACTGGCTAAGGCTCTTGCCACCCCCATAGTGCCTTTTTTAGGCAAGGGTCAAAAGACAAACCCACCTCCACAGACAACACAAGGAAAAAGAAACCAAGGGTAATGCTGCTCAATGCCAGAAGTCTAAACCTCAAGATGCATGCACTCGAGGCTCTCCTCAGTATGGAGAATATCGATATCTGTGCAGTAACAGAAACCTGGTTCAAGGCTCCCGAGAGCACCCCAGCACTACCAGGTTATACCTCATACCATGCTTTTCGGCCCCAAAACTCAGACCGAACCACAAAAGGAGGGGGAGTATACATATTCATCAAAGATACCCACACCTCCAGGTTAGTGGCACTGCACAAAGCATCGGAGACCATCCATGTGCAACTAACAGTGGGTAAAACTGCCTTTCAGTTTGTAGCCTGCTACAAACCACCCTCCCAAACTCAAGAATCCCACTCGGCTTTCCTGAGAACACTAGAGAATATGAAGGTCTCTCCAAACACCATCATATTGGGTGACTTCAACTACCCAAACATAGACTGGGAGCACTACTCAAGCCCCAACACCCTCGCCCAACAATTCCTAGAATTTATAAACTCAAATGCTATGGAACAACTGGTCACCACTCCACAAGAGGGGAAAACATATTGGACCTGATCATCACCAACATGGGGACTCTATGTTCCATACCAGAGGTATACCCCTCATTGGTAAGATCTGACCATAAATTAATCTCACTGGACATCCATATCCCGTCCCCACCCCCAGCCAAGGAAACCACAGTGAAGAACTTCTCAAAAGCAAACTTCACACTTCTCAAAACCGAAGTGGAATCCTTCAAAGCCCCTGGGCCAGTGGAAAATACGGCCCAAACTGCAGAATCCTTTACAAATGCATTCTATGGACACCTACAGAAATGCATGGATCGTGCTATCCCAAATAAAACCAAGACTCACTCCTCCAAAGGCAGGAGACCTGTCTGGTGGACCCATCCATAAATAAGCTATACAACAGAAGGAGGAAGCTACTACATGATAGAGCAAAATCCCAAAAAGGGAAGGCATTGCTGATCAGTACTAGCAAGAAACTACAATCCCTCATAAAATCATCTAAGGCCAGCTCGAAAGAAAAATTGCACAAGACGCTAAAGATAATCACAAGGCCTTCTTTAGTTATGTCAGGAACCTGGGTGGCAACTCCCAGATATGCTCTGAGTTAGCGAAAATGACAAAAAATACACTGAACGCACAGACATTGCCAATATCCTGGCAGACAGGTTCAGTGCAAACTTCTCCCCCACTTCTTCCCCAAAAGAGCAAATGTCTATCCCAACAGAGTGTAGCCTCCCTGACATCACAGATGCACAGGTGAGAGCTGCCCTCTCCAAAGCAAAAAACACAGCATCAATGGGACCAGACGGTGTCCTGGGCTGCATCTTACACAAGCTCCAAGAAGAACTGAACCCTCACATAAAGTCACTGTTCAATCTCAGCCTTACTACAGGATATGTACCCAAGGAATGGCGTACAGCAACAGTGGTCCCACTCCACAAAGGTGGTGCCACAATGGACCCCAGAAACTATCGCCCTATAAGCCTGACTAGCCTGGTCTGCAAAGCTATGGAGCGTATCATCATGGAACTCATAAACAAAGACATTGGGAACCTACAAACACTGGATCCTACCCAATTCGGCTTTGTTAAGGGCAGATCTTGCCTCTTGAACCTGGTTGACTTCTTTGAAACAGTCACCAAGGCCATAGATGAAGGGAAGGTAGTCCACACAGCCTACCTGGACCTCGCAAAAGCCTTTGACACAATACCCCACTCGGGCATCATATATAAGCTCACCAGCTTAAATATCAACCCCTATGTCACAAGATGGGTTGCAAACTGGCTCAGGGATAGAACCCACATGGTCAGAATTGCAGGTGCCATGTCAGACTCCAAACCAGTTACAAGTGGCATCCTACAGGGCTCAGTCCTGGGACCTCTCTTGTTCGGTATATATTTCTCTGAGGTACAGGCTAACACGGGAGGACTATGGCTGACCAAGTTCACAGATGACTGCAAACTGGGTGCCACAATCGACTCACCAACTGACACAAGCATCCTCCAAAAGGGTCTCACAGAGATGGATAACTGGTGTCAGAGCCATGGCCTAAAGCTAAATGCCAAAAATTGCATAGTCATCCCCTTTGGGAAAAACAAAGTGCCCACAAATTACCACATAGGTGGTAATCCATTAAGTATGGAAGAAGTAATTAGGGATTTGGGGACCCAAGTAGATAGCAATCTCTCCTTTGACAATCACGTTGTCAAAGTGGTTAGAAAGACCTTCTATACAGCCCACCTTATCATGAAAGGGTTCACATCTAGATCAAGAGAGGTCATTGTGCCCCTCTACTCATCAGGCCCATAATTGAATACAGTGCCCCATTTGGAATGTACCTTACCCGACACCTGCAGCAACTGCAAAGACCCCAAAAGTACCTCACCAAGAGGATCAATGGACTCAAACAGGTGCCCTACGCAGTTAGGCTAAAGAAACTCCAGCTCTACTCAGTTGCTTACCGCCTACTCAGTGGCGATCTGTGCCTGACGTATAAAGCCATGTCCAAACCAGAATTAATGGACATGCTACACCTCAAGAAATCCAGATCCCTTAGAGCCACACACTCCAGGGACTTAAACCTCAGCACAGAAATAAATAGGACATGCTGGAGGGACAGATTCATATCCCAGAGGCTCCCCTAACTCTGGAACAAAATCCCAATCCATGTTAGGCAGAGCCCCTCAATGACCCTCTTCAAGAGAAATCTTGACAAGTGGATGGGAGATCATAGGTTTACCCCTGGGATCTCTTCTGTGTCCCTACTAGACAGAGGCACAGTAAACTAACCTTAAAAGGGCTATCTTCTGTTTCCTACTATACAGAGGCACAGTCAACTAATCTAAAAGGGTGGTGAAAGCCAAACACACTCTGGCTAGGCTTATAAATGCCATAGGGCAGATAGCCTAGTATCAACCTATGAACCTATAAAACAAAACCTTTTAAGTGTATTAAAATCTTAAAAGTAAACCTATAATTCTTTAGCCTTCATCTGCAAAACTGATGAAATAGACAGTGATTCATTTAAGCCTGGGGGAAGCTGGCACCTAGCCAAAATTGCCATACTAATTCCTAAAATTCTACCACCACCTTCCAATTGCCTCCACGTGGGTTTTGAATAACTTGCTCCAATAATCCAAAATGGAATTTATGGAAAAATTTACAATGTAAAGTATATTTGTATAAAGAATCGCTGTCATTTTTCATTGAAATATCATAAAAGTGTTCATAAATTCTTTTTTTGAAATGACATTCGGTTTTGCCAACATTAAAGGCAGGATATCCTGAACAAATTGCAATGTACAGTAACCTCTGAGATAAGCAGTTCCCCTTATACAAAACTACCCAATAATTTAAACATCCTTTAATACTACACTTTAATTTTGTAGGATATAACTACACTGTTTACAAAACCTACAACAAGTGGTTCCTCATTATTGTCCCTTAAAGGTATTTTCTGTGCTATTCTTATTGTCCAACAGAAATTTTAGATTGGAGGCAGCTTGAAAATAAAGGTTGGCTCAGTTCCTAGTAAACTATAAATGGTGGGGTTACTCCTAAATATGTACCAATTTTTATTAACAATATTCTTAATTTCTGTGGAGCATTTCTTGTATTGTATAATGAATGTATGGTCATACTTGACCTTTGTAATTGTTCTTCCACCACTGTCCAAACTAGTTCTTAGTAGGAGGTTGTATTTGCCGCCCCATTCCGGCAGTACTCCCCTGCAAAATTGTTGACCATGTCCTCACGGTAGCCTTTTCCCATAAACATATTCTTTAAAACTTCTAATTCTCCCAACACTTCTTCTTGGTGGGAGGTAATTCTAGCCACTTGAATACATTGTCCTTTCACAAGCTTTTTTTTTTCTGGCAGAGTGGGTAACTATTAGAAAAGTGCAAGTATGAATTATGAATTGCAAATGTGGGTTTCCAATATATGTTAGATTTGAAACCTGCTGTGGTGTGTGAAATTAAAGTGACAAAGTTGTTTATGTTGTTGTTATACATTGAAGTAAATCTCAAAAAATGGGTAGTGGTGTTTAAGGACTGATTCTCTATCATCCCATAAAATAAAGATGCCATCCAAATATCTGAGATAAAGATAAATGTTGTTAAAAAATGGGGTCTATATCACCACATCAAAAATACCAGTGATCAAACGGCATTTACATTGGTAATGTCGTTCATTGAGGTGCTTAATGTGAGACTGCGATACAGTGAAGATCGGAAAATTTTCCCTTTCTTCACTGTAGTGCGATCTTGGAGTTAGTATACATATATATATATATATATATATATATATATATATATATATATATATATATATATATATATATATATATATATATATATTTAGCGACTGGGCACACACCCCCACACACACAAGAGCGACTTTGATAACCAGTATTTTCAATATAAATGCTGTTCAATCTCCGGTCTTTTCAATGTCATGATATAGACCCAAAAAAGAAATTTTAAATAGCTGTTGATTTTTGCAAGCAAGTAAAACCAGCTTTGCAAAAACTGGGGCACATGTTGCCCCTATAGCAACTCCTCTTGGCTGTTTGAAAAATTCACTTTCAAAAAATGTATAGTTATGATCCAACACAAGAAATCAAACTGACTTTGTCATTGAATAAAAACTGGCAAGAACTTAAAGTTTCTTGCAGCAACTGTAACCCCTCCTTCCTAGGTATAACACTGAACAAATCTGCTTCATCGATGGTCAGAAAAATAACATTATTTTTTCAAATGGTGTTCTTTAAACATCTTAAGAATCCCTTAGTAAGTGTGGTACTGAATCATAAATCAGTTTCAACCAACTATCAATCAATACTGTCAAGGGATATGTTTTGAAACCATGGGTGGACACAATAGATCAAAAAGGGGGATTAAAAATAGCTTTGTTAATCTTTGGAATGCCAAAGATGGTGGGGATAACTGGTTTATAATTCTGAAAAAATCCATATTTCTCCACTTCAATCCTGTTGTTTAAAATTTATTTTTCCAAATATAAGTCAATCCTACTATAAGCAATATTGATTTGGTTTCTTGAAACAAGTACATATGTATCAGTGTTGTGTAGTATATCCAACATGGCCTTGTTACTGTTCAACTTGAAAAAACATGTAATTTACTGTAATTCTTTTTTCAGTAGTATTGAATTTAATGGTTTGTCCTATATTCACTTAAAGTGAATTCATTAAAATATACAGAACAGTGCCACCAAACTTATCTGTTTTCATGGTATGCTCCATTCTGTCATGACATAAGTTATCTAAAAGTAAATTTCATCCTTAGAAGGATTGTTAAAGCCTCTTTTACTCATAGAATCCATGTGATAAATGTCTTCCATGACAGCATTCTCAAAAATGGAAATAGTAGGGTGTAGTTGGGGGTTAAATGCACTCCTCTTAATATTTCTACCTGTCCCCTTGTCCCTATGTGACTTCACTCTACATTTATCTTTATTATGAAAAAAGACAGTAAGATTTCATTTCCTGTAAATAATTTGAACTCTAACAGGGAATTGGCTATGTCTACATTCCTAGTAGGGACAAATTGAAACCTTTCTGAAATAAAGTAAAATGTCCTCTCATAATAGCAATGTTAGTATAATTATAAATGTCGTAACCTCCAGCAGTAAATACTGTCCCTTGTTATCCTTTAATCAATGCCTTACTCTTCCTTCCTGGTCTGGTCTGAAGAAGTTTGCTAAATTAAGTAAACGAAAGCGCTAACTTTACCTCACTTGTGACTTGGAGTCATTTGTTTTCTTCATTTGGGGATTTGCTTCTATATCTTTGTTACCTCAGTGAGGTTTTCCTTTGGGAATGGTAGACTTTTGTGACATTTCACAGCCTTTCACGCATGTAAATTAACCAAGCCTCATGATTTATATTAGAGTATGTAAGGTGATTAGGCAGGTGTTAGAGACTAAATAAGAAGTATGGAGTGGCATCAGTGTCGGTGACTGATTCTAGAAGATGAGGAGGCTGAGGATTCTGTTCTTATTCCGGGTATTTATATATATATATTTTCATTATTGATACCGCAAGTCAAAATGATGGGTGATTCTGTACTCCTTGAGTATGCCACCCTTCAGATAAATATTTAAACTGAGGTTCTGTCTGCCTGAGTTGGTGATAGCTTAGATGAATGTGAAAGGTCTCATGGATCTTAATGAAAAGAGTAGGGGAATTCCCTTACTGCCCTAGTAAAAGTTCCCCCTAGTCAATATGAACGCCACCATAGTTGTGTGCCATCTTTCAGATTAGACTTTAAATTGCATTCCCAAATGTCTGAGATGATAGTAGCTTAACTGGATATGAAAGATGCCATGGCTTTCAATGAAAAGAGCAGGGGAATTTCCCCATTTCCCTAACCAAATTTCCCCTAATCAATATGAATGCCACTTCACATCATTCTTAGGTATCTGCCCTGAAGATATACCTCTGGCCTACTAGGACTAACCAGGTAAATAACCAGATAACCAGGTAAGATAGAGAGATAGATAGAGAGAGATAAATAGATAGATAGATAGATAGATAGATAGATAGATAGATAGATAGATAGATAGATAGATTGACTGACAGATAATATTTTGGGTTCAAAGTATAAGAAAAAGATGTTGAGCAAAACTTTCACAAATTAGTTAAGGTAGTGGATGATTTTTCTAAGGAAATTGAATAAAGTAAGGGCTATGTTGTCTGCAGTGAGTAAAATCATTATTTAGCACAAATAATGGTTCCGCAATGTAGTTTATGCATTATAACACATATCTTAATGCTGCCTGACTGTATGTTGGTGGTGTCAATTCAAAAGGAATGTAAACTATTTTGTAGAATTGAAAGCCTAGTAGGACTGAGAAGGACAAAATTCGTATCCAAGATGGCTGAAGAATGTAGGGTCATCTATGTACTGCCTGCAAAGAGTTAGGGTTAGAATTAGTATGGAAAGAGAATGCAGTTGTGTGGACTGATAATATGTCAGGAAAACCGAGAAGCCCAGATCAGGCAAATAAACAAAATTTGGGTGTGTCAGTATAGTTTCATTGGCTCCCTTAGACAAACAGCATAGGCAAAGGCTAAAAAAATGAATGATATAATGAGGGAGAATTTAGAAGAATAAAGAGTTGTGCTAATCCTGAGTTTAAACAGAATGCAAAACCTTCTCCATTGGAAAGTTAGAGAAAGTTCAAGATTACAGTTATGAAAAATTTACTTCAGAATTGTTAACAATTTAGTTCTGGAATAAGGTATAAAAAATGATTCAGTTTTATCTGTTCCAGTGAAAGTCATGTCCATTTTCGCTAGTATTATATAGCAGAGGAACAAGGGAATGGAGTGAGCCAATCCAGTAGTTGGGGAGGAGATGTAATCCCAGATCGTAAATGGAAGCATGTAGAAAAAGGCAAGATAAAAGTTTATATGCAGCAACCTACTACACAGCATATTGGAGGATGTGACGATAAGACTGTAATAAAGTTGGACCATCATAGAGGAATGAACATGGAAAGAAGGAAAAAGATGGGAAGCATTAGCTATTGAGTCAAAAAAGGAAATGTACTAACTGGCAGTTTCGAGGTAATTTTCGAAGTATCTTAGCTCTTTCTACTGCTTTTTTTCAGTCATTAGCACATTGTATTTCTAGATTTTTATTTAAGTTGGAAAAGACTCCAGGGTATTCATAGACCAAGATTTATGTTCCTATATTGTATTAGTGTAAATTATATTTGTTTTGATGGTATAGGCCATCATTTGCTTCAGAAAATGGCAAGGAAATTGTACTTTTCAGCAGGCTGTTATATGTGCCGTCCCTTTTCATTGGAACATTTTTGGGAAAGCAACATGTGCATTGCAATGCTCAGTAAAATGTGAATTTTTTTTCTAGTTTTGTTGATGTAGATCTTGATCATTCTGCAAAATTTTAAGTTATTTAATATTGTTTTCCATGTATTACTAATAATGAAAATTCAAAATAAACAATTGACTAAGTAAATTTAGGAAATTGGGCAAAAAGCAAAACCAACAAATCAATCAAAACACTCATACAAATAAAGAAAAACAACATAAATATGCCCAATGATATCCTGATAACAATGGCACTTAGTATAGACAAGTAAAATAGCTAGCACTGCAAAAATGAGGCATATTAACACAAATTAAACAAATAAGCCTGACCAGAAGCAACAGCTCTCATGCAGGCAACTAAATGTAGCAAAAACTACAAAAAAGGTGAAGACTGGTGCACCCTACAATATCTGTTCTTACCAGCATTATTGAATATCACTGAGGTACATTACAGACTTTGGCAATGGACAGTTGGAGATGGAGGAAGGGGTGGGTAAATTTTGAGTGAGATTGTCAGGGTAGGGACTACTTTGAAGGACTGGGCTATACATTATATAAATTGGGACACCAAAGAAGGAGGGATCAGAGGCAAGCACATTGCTGTTGCCATATCTGCAAATAAAGCCACTAATGCATTGATTCCTTAAATAGAAATAATTTGGAGAAAGGAGAGTAAGTAAAGGGGGGCAAGTGGTAACCAGTAAATAAAAATGGGATAGGTATGGGAAGTAAGAGGCTAACAACAAACAACATGTGAAAATGAAAGGATCTAAAGGAAAAGGGGGATTAACAGGAGAAGAACAGGTAGAAATGAATGAGGTAAAATGGTGCAAGAAGGTTAATACAGAGGAAATGTGGAAGACTAAGAGAAATCTGGTGCTAACCCAGGAGCATGTTAAGGTTAGCAATGGATTTTGTGTCTAAGTTATCTGTCAGTAACCATCATTTTTGGTGACTTTATAGATAGGAAGGTCACGGCATGTTGTTGTGTCTTTCGGCTTTTCCCGGTTAGGGGTCCCCACAGCGGAACTCCGGTCCGCTAATGATTGGCACTGGATTTTTACATGCCGAGTTGCCAGCCCTGACGCACACCCTTCAATGCAGGTACGCCCATTCACACATGTCTCCACACAGAAGATGCTCTAGCTGAGAATCGAACAGGACAACGTCTTACTGTGAGGTGACAATGCTACCACAGCACCACCAATAGGAAAGTCACGGCATAAGGAATGAAATTATATTTCTTAGCAAATGTATATTTTCCTGAAGCACATAAAGTAGTTATTGCTTTTGGTAGTAAGGGATATTTTGCCTAATCAATAACACCCCTTTTCTTGGAAAGATGTCCAAAAATTAAAGAATTATTCAAATTAACTTCATAATTCTTTCAAACCACTGCATGACATAGTGAAATATCTGTTAAAGAATGGGGAGCATGTTTACTGTTAGGCAATGTTTCAAACACAGCTTAGTCTTACCAGATGAAGCTTTGATTGTTGCGATTCGAAAATGCCCCAGGTTTCTATTTTTTTTTACTTGTATTTAGTTTTTTTCTTTCAGTTAATTTTAAGTTTAATTGCAATCACTATGGGGACAAAGGGGTGATGTGTTGTAGAATTACCTTAAATGACTTGCATCAAAATCTGCCCTACTGAATTTAGTATAATTTCTCTATGGGGCATAGCACAGTATGTTTTCTTTTACTTAATTGTAAATGTGCTGAAACCATTATTTGAAGATAATAAAGCTTGGTGCCTGTTGACTCTAAGAAATTTGTATGGTAGAATAAAATTTCATACACTGGGCTACCGAGAATGCCTATGAGATTTTCAGATATGTTTCTAACTTTGGTATAAGTAAATCTAAAGGAGTTGCATTATTAATAATAAATAAGGGAATCAGTGGTTTAGGTTGCAAGAATATGATTATTATCCAGATTCAGTGGAAATCTGTAATATGTACCATAATACTAGTTTATACAACTTTTGTGGGCTTGGGGGAATTGTTCAAACAGACGGATCACTGTAGACAATTTGCCACAATAAAACCTGGTAATTATGGGTGACTTTGACACCATTCCTCTCTGATGCAGATCACTATTAATAATTTGTCACAATAAACCCCTGTAATCATAGGTAACATCTCTATTAGTCTTCATCTGAAACTGATAACCCCATTACTAATGAAAACACTATAAACCTCAGTATCAAATGTACATATGTTCATGTATTCACCTTGCTCTTGAGGGGAATTTCTTAATATCCATGTGTCAAACACATAATGTAGATTATTATGCAGAAGCACAGATGGCTCCACCATCATCCTGTGATGGTACCACAAACCGGGTCTATATCAGCTCCGCGAAAATCCATTTCAGTGAATACCAAAAGAGCGACATGTATTAATTGAACCACGAATAGACCGAGCGCACTAAACCACGAAATTTAAAACATCGAACGGTCATAGTAGGCCAACCCCGCGACCCACTACATACTACTTACCCAAGCAAAATAAATAAATCACATACATAAACTAACCAAACCCTACTCCTAACCCTAAAGTAAAGCACCAAAACCCAACTTCTAGCCCTACAATAAACCTCACATACACAACTATCTATGCACTATCCTAAACCCCTCCCTAACCCTAAGGTCCGTAACTACTGCACACTCCCCTAAGGAGATATACCCAAACAAAATAAATAATACACATAAATAAATTTAACAAAACCCTACTTGTAACACTACACTAAACCCCACATACACAACTATCTATGCACTATCCTTAACCCCCCCCTAACCCTAAGGGCCCTAACTACACTTCCCGAGATATACCCTAACAAAATAAATAATACACATAAATACATTTAACAAAACCCTACTTCTTACACTACACTAAATCTTTCATACATTACCTATCTATACACTTACCTTAACCCGCACCCTAACCTAAGGTCCATAACTATCACACACTTACCTTGCAGAGCTATACCGCAGACGGGCCAACCAAAACACTTGACATTTCGGATTTCACTGTCTTGGACATTTGGTGTTTATGTTTTCCGCGCAATACGTGTCGATCATTTTGTATTCACGGAAATGGCATTTTGATCGTCTGATAGGGACCCCCACGAACCAGTGCCTTACCCTGTAAACTCTTCAAGTGGAGAGGAAAAGCACTTTACTGTAATATATCATTTGCTACATTGAGCAACATGCTTATTATGGTTAGATGCATGCCCCAGCTGTTTTATTGACCAGTAAAAACTAATTAAAAAAAAACTGTGCCTTCTACTGACAGACCATCCAGGTGGACAGAATCATGACATGACCCCTCCTTCCTACCACAGTCATTTAAGTCCATTTCTGTGCCTTGCCCTCGACCCTGCTTTCCTACATTTTATTAAAAAAAGTTCTTTTAAATTGTAGAAAATTACTTGCTAGAAATGTAGCAAACAGTTGCTACAGTTTATATTCTGCCTTTTTTTCAGTAATGAATGTCAAGAAATTTATCAGATTTTGACATCCATGTCAGGAACATATAGTAAGAGTCATGATTGTAAAGAACCAATCATATTTGCTTCGAGTGCATGGAGTTTTATTTCCTCTATGTACTACCACTAATAAAAATAAAAGTGTAGGACCATAAAATGTTTTACAGCTTTGGACACTGTAAAATACTTAGTGCTACAGCACAGATAGCAAGCAAAAGTAACATGTCCTTCTAAGAAACTAATGATTCTTTGCTTTGCCACAGTTTTTGTATAAATGTGTGGTAGAGAAAGTCTCTAGCTGTTTTTAAAGCTGTTTGTGCTTCTGTCTCTGTTCTGTAGTGGTTGCCACGAGCCACAGTTATGTTCTAGCATAAGAACAGAGCATGACAGTGCGTTGAGGTGCTTAACAGTCCAGTATACTTCCAGATTGCAGAGCACAATTGCAGTGCTTTGAAGAGGTTTTTAGAAATTGAGGCATAGGTTCAAAAAAGCCTTCAGAGCTGACTGTTCTTTTTTATTTATCTTTCATAATTGCAGCGCTTCCTTCACTACAAGTTGGTTATGATCAAAAACATGGTCATAATCATGTATATGTATGCTAACACTCTACATTCATTGAACTACTGTTCACTTAAATGGTCTCTTTTTAATCTCTCCAAGTCTTTTGGGTTTCTATTACCATGATGGGAATGGACCCCATTCCTAAGTCAAAGTATGATTAAAGTTCATGAAATTAGTATTGTTTAAATCTTTGATGTCAGCCAGAAGTGCTCTTCACAGTACCCATCATGTGCCCAGTAATGACTCCTGCAATTCCTATGGAGTTACATATATTGGTAACATATCCAAATACGACTGTAGATTCTTTTTTAAAAGACCCATTGCTCCTACTACTGTTGGCACTGTCTGGGTATCTTTCTACCACATTGCTCTCATTTCTGCCTGAAAATCCTGATATTTTATGACTTTGTGTCTCTCTGTATGCAAGACACTGTAGTCACTGGGTGTGGTGACTTCAGTGATCAATGCTACCTTTGTTTTCTTTTCATGGACCACTATATCCATTTTTCTAGCATCTATCTTTTGAACTGTTGGTAATGGGTGATCCCATGTGATATAAACGTTGTCATTTTTCTATGATGCTTTGTGGCTCATGTATCCAGTGTTTTTCAGCCACTTCAATACCATAATGTTCGCAGAATCCCCAGGGCAACAGTCTTGCCACATTATTATGCCTTTCATATATAGTCCTTCGGCCATTAGTATGTCACAAACAGCAATGAGGTGTGCAACTATTTCCAATTCTGTTTTACAAATCCTACATTTGTCTGTTTTTCCCACATGTTCAATGGGCTTTGTAAACCAACATGTAAGTAGCCCACTATCTTGTGCCACCAATATTCATCTCTTGGTTTGAATTTGCCTCTCCTTAACCATTCCTGCATTCGATCCTGATCAACATGAGGTTCTTCCAGAAGTTTTCTGTACTTGCAACTATATTTATGCATTATTCCTGCCTGATGCCGATATGCTTCTGCTAGAGTAAGCAGAGAAGTCATCTTAGATTTATTCTCCTCATGTTTCAAAACTTTCACTACATTTGGGTCTTGTGAGGTCAGCAGATATGTGTGCAGTCCCATGACTGCAGATCTATACATGTAATCAAGTTCAAGGAGGCCCATCCCTCCTTTGGAACGGGGAATATAAAATCTTGGTATGCACTGTTTTTTATAAATCATTTGGTGAGCATGAAGCATCATTCTTGTTTTCCTGTCTAATCTATCCAACACCTTTTGGGGCCAATCAGTCGCCCCAAAACTCTACGTTAGGACAGGAAAAGCAAACTGGCTTATAACTTTAATTTTGTTCCTAGACGTCAATGCTGTTTTCAGGATTAATTGAAGCCTTCTAAAGTATGCTTAAGTTTCATTCACATCTGTTCATGTTTTATTGTTGATCCTTTATCAATTCCGAAATATTTATACACTCCCTCATGCTCACTCCTTCTTGCTCAGGTCCTTTTATTTCACATTCTTTTCCCAAACTTATGTTTTCTTGGTGCTGTAGTTTTCATGCTTCAAAAGTTGCTTTTGTGTGTTTATCAAGACCAAATGACATTCTTATATAATCTGAAAAAGTTTTGACAACTTGCAGTTGTGCTTTCAGTTCCTCATGTGATGAGCTATACAGTTTTAAATAATCAACAAAGTGAAGATGAGAAGTCCTTACACATTGTTGTTTTCTAGGAGACAAATTATAGCCATGGCCTAAGCTGTTAAGTAGAAAACTTAATGGGTTAAGGGCAAGATAAAATAGCAGCAGTAACAGAGTCACCCTGGAATATCCCCCTTTGAATGTTTATCCTTGGAATAATGATTTGCCCTTTATTATGGCTTAATTGC
This sequence comes from Protopterus annectens, assembly GCF_019279795.1. Taxonomy (NCBI): domain Eukaryota; kingdom Metazoa; phylum Chordata; order Ceratodontiformes; family Protopteridae; genus Protopterus; species Protopterus annectens. The sequence continues at coordinate 398,361,258 of NC_056742.1, read as the reverse complement.
AAAGTGGTCTGCCACTTTTTCATGGTCACTGTAATGTAGTCAATCAGTATGAGGTATATCATATACATTTAAGCACTCTTTTATCCATGAATGTGGGATACTATCAAATGCTTTTTTGTAGTCAGTCCATGCCATTCTTAGGTTCTTCCTCTTTTTACAGTTCTCCACTATGACTTTATTTAACAACAAATGATATTTTGTTCCGTATGACTTTCTTTTATTGCCCTTTTGTTCTATTGCCATAACTGAGTTTTCTTCTAAATAACTATAAACTCTGTCAGCATCAATTCCAGTGTATAGTTTATACGTCATCGGAAGGCAAGTTATTGGTCTATAATTTTTAGGGTAGCTTGCAGGTTCACTCTTAAGTAGGAGCATTGTTTTTTCTGTTGTTAGCCACGCTGGTGGCTGTTAAGCGTGCCCATATAAATAGTTCTTACTCATGGTTAAGTCTTCATGCAAAGATGTTAATACTTTTAATCAGAAGTTAGACACTGCATTTGGGCCTGATGTTTTCCAGAGTCTTTTCTTGGTTTTGTTTCAATCTCTCTGGCTGTTACTTCATCCCATTTCATATCCTGTACCTTTAAGCTCATTATTCTTTCTTTTACTTCTTCTATCCATTTACCATCTTTGTTATGTTCCACAGGATTTTTTAAATACTACTCAAAAATATAGCTATTTCTTCTTTTTTTGGGGTCTTTCAATTCCTTTTACCTTGTTTCCCAATTCTCAATAAAACTTTTTGGGGTCATCAATAAATTGCTTATTTTGTACTTTTCTTTTATATTTATCTTCTAAGTTTTTCTACCTGTGCTGATATTTTTAGTTTATTATTTGTGAAAGTGCATGATAAATCCTGATCCATTAATACTGCTCATTGCTTTTATCACAACTATCTTTCTAGGTTTTTTTTTATCCGTTCCCTCTTCTATACTCTTCTAACAGTGACACTTCTTGTCCTAATAGTTTTATAGTTTTTTTCTATTCGATATTTCCAAGATGGTATTCGATTTCTCCCCTTCCTTTCCCTCACTGCCTTGTGTTCTTGTGGTAGAACTTTATCAGTTACTAATTTAGCTGCACAGCAATATATCCTGTTTATTTCTGTTAAACCGCATGGATCTCTATGAACAGTCCTAATTACTGTATTAATTTGTTTTATTAAACTTCTGACTTTTTGGGTTTTATTGACTTTCTGCAGTATATTTCTTTCATTGATCTTAATATCTCTGTCTATCTGTATTAAATCAAGCAACTCTTCTCGTAGCTCATTTTCTTCTAAACTGAGGACACATTTTTTGTTCTCCATTTCCTGTGGGGATTCTATAGAGAGTTCCATAGCATCTTCCTGTGGCACATTCTCTTCAATTTCATCCAGTGCCATCCATTGCTCTGTCATATGGGAACTCACTGGCCTATCACTCCTCAACGCTGACTGTGTCATTTGCCAGTTTCCTGTTGCTTCCCTTGTTGTCCACCTCCAAGTGAACTTTTATACTGGTTTCCTGTGGAAGGCTCCAAAATATCTTCATATGACACCTGAACAGTTGCTTCTCATTCCATTGATTTCCCCTTAATTTGGATGTCCATTGCTCTATCCTGTTGTGGTGCTTTCTGAATTAGATTTTCTACACTGAATTCTTCACTTCACAGGTACTCCATAACCTCAGTTTCTATTTCTTTAACTTCTCCATTACTAATCTCCCTTTCTACTTTTTGTATTGTAAAGTTTTACATGTCTGGATTCCTTTGCCTGTATTTCTCTTCAAATGGTCCAGTGTTGTTATCTTTATAATATATTAGGTATGCATGCCTTTGTGTATGTATGCACATGCACATAATACATCAAATGGATCTCTATTAGAAGCACAAAACTGCTTTTGAGCGAACATGTAAAGAGTGACACATTAATCGAACCGCATTTAAGCGATTTGATGAATATGTCACAGGGCAAAGAGGTAGTTGGTCAACTACACAGAGTTGCCCTTTCCTTTGCTGTAATGTAATCTCAGAGTTGGTATATTTAGTTAGGGTGTGTATGGGGGGCGCAGCCCCCAAGTTGGAGGGTGTGGAGGGCAAAGCCCCCCACCTGATAATGGTTTTTAATTTTTATTTTTTCTGAACGGCCATGTGAATGTTTTCACTAGGAAAAAATTTGATTATGTGGCCATTTGCTGTTTACAGGTTTTGCGTATTATGTGTCAACTTTTATGTAGTGACACATATGCACTTTTGTTGTTCTGATATAAACCCCATCAAGGTATATTCAATTTGATTTAGTACTGTGTGGTGTTGATGTACTATTCATTTGACGTGATGCCTTTTTTATGTGTTATTTGGCTTAATAGTTTTTATGAACTTATTTAGTCTAAAATATATTTTTTCTGTTAAGTTATTGACTGTTCAGTGCTTGTTACTGGACTTATTATGGCAATAAGTTAATTTGTGTTTTCCTTCTTTGCTAAAGAGACCTCTTTGTGGGTAGTAGTTTTGGTTTGCCTCCATGAAAAATAAATCTAGTTAATTAAATATTATTTCTGGGTCTGTTTTGGAGTAAATATATGTAAAGTAATTATTAAAAAAACATCAGCAATGCCATTGTAAATGCAACAAAGGAACATCCTTGATTTCTATTATGCTGGATACTGAAAAGCTTTTATACCAGATACTTGCTGTGGTTTCAAAACAATTAACAATCTGTGTGCTTAAGATAAGGGTGGATAGTCTTGTTCATAGTTGTATTTAGATTCAGTAAATTTAAAAGTATGGGGAGCCTTTCTCCTGGGCCTCCACTGATAAAGGGCCACAGGCCCAGTTGGACATACCAGGTAAACAAATGTAAAATAAATAAAAATGTATGTATAAAAATGAATGCATTTTGCAGACATCTGAATGCAGAATGCTTACAGTTCTCTTGCTGCTGCTTAGTCTTTATTTTAAACCAATTACAATAGTTAAATGTGAAACAAATTCCTTTCTGGGAGGGATTCATGGATGAGACTGGAGCAAATGTGTAGAGCTAATGAGACTCTGGGGAAGTAAAACAGAGTTAGTCGGATGAGTATCAGGCATCAGTTAGTGTTGTCAGTCTGAGTGAAGGATCCAGTAGTTGAAGAGGGACAAAGTGATGGAGATGTCAAACTAGGCCATGGTTGGAGTATGGCTACAGTAGGGCATGTGACTCATGTGATGGACATCACAGTGAAGACAGGCTAGCATGGCTCAGCCAACACTAATATCTCCAATCTAGCATGGTAGGGCAGGGTCATCCTCATCTGGCACAAGAAGAGCAGCATAGCAGCCACCGTGGGTGGGCATCACAACATGCCAAACCTGTTCATCAGCAAAACAGGGAAGAAATGAGGGAGACTGGGAAGTAGGAATGGGGGTGAACAGTGAGCAGAGGGGCGTGCATAAGGCTAACCACAAAGTAAGAAAGGTGAGGGAATGGTAATTTTTCAGGGAAAGAGCTCTTTTCCAAGATTTACGAAAGAAGGGTAGACAGGGACTATAGTAAGTAGCACCTATGGATGGGATAGGAGTAAAAGGGCAAGAGCAGGTGCAGATAGACAAACAAGAACACATACATACAGACAGACTGGTGGTATACACAAACTCAGTGTGCCACTCAACCACAGTCCATAAGGCATAACAACGTACCCAACACTCTAGTCATAGGTGAGTCTATAGTCAGGCACACTGATGTCCCACTCACCAGGCTAAACAAGGAGAAGGTTACTGTCAGCTGCCTGTCGGGTGCCAGGATCCACCACATAACACACGCACTCAGGTCACTCCACAACAACTACAAATATGACTGTCATTGTCCATGTCGGTGTGAATGACCTGAGACATACCTCCCTGGACTACATGAAAAGAGACATGGAGGAGCTGTCTGATCTTGTAGCCCAGGCAGGTATGACCCTAGCCCTGAGTGGCATCCTGCCATCACCCAGAATGATACAACAGTACAAAGGCAAAATGATTGACTTCAACAATTGTCTAAGCTTCTGGTGTCATTCTAAGGGGATCCAGTATCTGTCTGCCTGGGCTGACATGATCAACAAACCACGATGCTTTGCCAGAGATGGCCTGCACCTGTCACCCTTGGGACTTTGGATACTGGCTAAGGCTCTTGCCACTCCTATAGTGCCTTTTTTTAGGCAAGGTTCAAATGACAAATTCACCACTGTAACAGGTACAAGCAAGCAAAATCTGAGGGTAATGCTACTCAATGCTAAAAGTCTAAACCTCACAATGCACTCGCTCGAGGCACTCCTTAAAATGGAGAACATCGACATCTGTGCAGTGACAGAGACCTGGTTCAAGGCTCCAGAGAGCACCCCTGCATTACCAGGCTATAATTCATACCACACCTTTCGGCCACCTAACCTGGACTGAAACACTAAAGGCAGAGGCATGTTCATATTCATTAAGGATACCCACACCTCCAGGCTAGTTGCTCAGCATAATGCATCCGAGATTATCCAAGTGCAACTAACTCTGGGCAAGATCGCAATCCAAATTGTAGATTGCTACAGATCCCCCATCATGCTCCAGGATTCCCACTCCTCATTTCTTGATACACTGGAAAATATTAGGGTACAACCTAAAACCCTAATAATGGGTGATTTCAACTACCCCACCATTAATTGGGAAAACTACTCATGCACCAGCTCTTGTGTTCAACATTTTCTGGAATTCATAAATTCAAATGCCTTGGAACAACTTACCAACACCCCCACAAGTGGAAGCAATATCCTAGACCTGGTCATTACCAACATGGGCAACCAGTGTTCCACACCAGAGGTCAATTCCTCATTGGTCAGATCCGACCACAAGCTAATCACCCTAGACATCCACATCCCACCCCCCATTAGGGAAACCACTGTAAAAAAATTCTCCAAAGCCAACTTCACGCTTCTTAAGACAGAAGTGGCAAACTTCATGACACCCATGCTGACGGACAATAGAGGTACGACTGCTGAATCCTATACAAATGCACTTTATAAGCACTTACACGAGTGCATGGATCATGCAATCTCTAACAGAACCAAGATGCTAGCCTCCAAAAAAAGGAAGCCAATCTGGTGGCCCCCTGCCATAAACAATCTCTGCAACAGAAGAAAGAAACTGTTGCAAAAAAGAGTAAAATCCCATAATTGGAGGAACTCCCTGGTCAGCCTCAGTAAGAAGCTGAGATCCCTCATAAAATCCTCCAAAGCTAGTTATGAAAACAAAATCGCCACTGATTCTAAAGACAACCACAAAGCATTCTATAGATATGTCAAGAATCTCAATGGCAACACTCAGATCTGCTCTGAGTTACAGCACAATGGCACTAAATATACAGAACCAACTGATATTGCCAACATTCTGGCAGATAGGTTCAGTGCTAACTTTACCCCTCTCTCACCCCCTAAAGGGCCCATCTCTATACTGGAAGAATGCAAAGTTCCTGTAATCACTCCTGCACAGGTAAAAAGCACACTCTCCAAAGCCAAGAGCACAGCATCCATGGGACCTGACAACATCCAGGCTGCATTCTACACGAACTACAGAACGAACTGCACCCCACCTAAGTACCATGTTCAGTCATAGCCTCACCTCAGGCTTTGTACCCACTAAATGGTGCACAGCAATGGCTATCCCACTCCATAAAGGGGGAGCCACCATGGACCCTGAGAACTACCGCCCCATTAGCCTGATGAGCCTGGTCTGCAAGGGTATGAAATGTATCATCATGGAACTTATAAACAATGACATTGGTAATCTCCAAACTCTGGACCCTACCCAGTTTGGGTTTGTAAAAGGCAGATCATGTCTCCTGAACCTGAAAGACTTCTTTGAAGCAGTCACCAAAGCCGTAGATGAGGGGAAGGTGGTTCACACAGCCTATCTAGATCTTGCCAAGGCTTTCAACACCATCCCCCACTCTAGAATTATAGATAAAATCACTAAACTAGGTATAAATCCCTATGTCACAAGATGGGTTGCCAACTGGCTCACTGACAGAACCCACACTGTGAAAGTAGCAGAATCTAAATCCAACTTCAGACCAGTGACAAGTGGAGTACCACAGGGTTCAGTTCTGGGTCGTCATCTGTTTGGTATCTACTTCTGTGAAGTACAGGCTAACACAGAAGGTCTCTGGATAATAAAGTTTGCAGATAACTGCAAACTAGGAGCCATAATCAAAACTCCTAACAATGTGGACATCCTGCAAAAGGGCCTCACTGAGACAGATGCCTGATGTCAAAGCCATAGCCTCAAGCTCAATACCAGAAAGTGCATTGTCATTCCTTTTGATAAAAACTCTGTACCCATGAACTACCACATAGGTGGTAGTCTAACACCGAAAGTGTGATAAACGACCTTGGGACAAAAGTGGACAGTAGTCTTTCCTTTGATAATCACATCACCACAGTAGTCAGGAAATCCTTCTATGTGGCACACCTCATCACTTATCCAGGAAAAAAGAGGTCATTGTTCCCCTCTACTCATCACTCATTAAACCCATTATAGAGTACAACGCCCTTTTTGGTATGTACCTCACAACACATCTACAACAACTGGAAAGCCTGCAGAAATACCTCACAAAGAGGATTACCAGCCCCAGACAGATGTCCTATGCAGACTGTCTCAAAAAACTCCAGCTTTACTCCATCACATATCGCGTACTCAGAGGTGACCTCCGCCTAACATACAAAGCTATGTCAAACCCAGAGCTGTTGGACATGCTCCACTGAAAGAAATCCCAATCTCTCCGAGCTACACACTTTAGGGACCTAAACCTTATCACCACAATAAACAGAACATGCTGGAGGGATAGATTCCTGTCCCAGAGACTTCCCATACTCTGGAACAAACTACCTATCTATATCCAACAAAGCTCCTCATTAGCACTCTTCAAGAAAAATCTTGACTATTGGATGGGAGATAGGAAATTCACCCCGGGGATCACTTCTGTGGCTCTGCTCAACAGGGGCACAGGAAAATAATTTTCTTGAGTGGCGAAAGCCAGGGTACCATTTGGCTAGGCTTATATAGGCCCTAGGGCCAATAGCCTAGTACCTACCTATGAACCTATGAACCTATGAATACACATAAAAGGTGAGCAAGACAATGGATGGACACAGACATACAGTGGTTGACACTAGGGATGAAAACAGAAAGGGGTCCTGGCATTATTAGATGCCTGGGCAGTCCAAAATGCAACAAAGCTAGGCATCTCTCACCTAGGTGACAGATGTTTTGGGCTGGTTGTTTCCCTGGTTGCCTGATGGGAGGAGCTTGCAAGCCTGACCTCATAAATCACTACAGAATGCACTTCATATTGCTGATGTGAGCATTCATTTGCTCATGCAATTTGAGTGCCAACTACATGTACAAATGACAGGAGAACAGGGTACATGACTCTGTGCCAGCCTTAGAATAGATGCATCATTCTACTCCTGAGACCAAGACATTGACGCCACCTTTGAGCCCTCCAGGTCTCTTGTGCAATTGAGTTATCATTCCCCTAATAAGTTGCAGACCTAGTGGCTTCTAGTGACCCACCACCAGAAACATTAACCTGAGACTACCTACTGACTAACATGTTTTGCATAGTGGTGTATATTTCATCTTCCACTGGCATAATGGTTAAGGTCTTAGCTTCCCATGTGTAAGGTTTGATTCTGACTTCCCATTGATACCTATTTAGAGTTTGCATGTTTTCCCTGTGTCTCTTGGGGTCCGTCCCACCTCCAAAAACATGGTGAATATTTCCTTCTCAAACTCACCCAGAAATGGAGCTGTAGGCATCAGCACAGTCACTACATGGTCCCCCATAGGGGGAAGAGCTGTGTAGACCGACCATTTTGGGCATTTACTGTGGTGTGCAGTATCCTCAAGATAGGAGAACACAGATGACAGACTGCATGCCAGGGCAGGGCTAGCCACACAACAGTGTAAAAATATGGCTATAGGTGATTCAGTAGTATTGACTAATGTTCCCAAATGGGCATGGGTATTTGCCAGTGGTTAGTGGGTTTAGGACCAAGCCTACATCAACCTATGCCATTAACCCATGCTAAGGGTAACAGGAGTGTATGTGCCACTATTGGCTAGTGTGTGCATGCCATAAAGCTCAGCAGCCCTGGGTCAACCAGTTACTCTCAGGAAGGTGTCCAGTTGCCCAACTTGAATTACCTGGGATAGCTTTGTTGTACAACAGCTGGACATAAAACCAATCAATCTGCCAGATATCAACCAAAAATTGCTACATTCAGTGTAGGTTTACTGGCAGAATGCAGCTTGGAAGTGGATGACATAATGTAAGGAAGAGACTTGACATCTTATGTGTCCAGGAGACAAGATGGAAGGGCAATGTAGCAGTCACTTGAATTGGGATCCAGAGTCTAATACTTAGGAGGAGGACAGGCTAGAAATGGTGTGAGAAATGTGGTCAGGGACAGGTTTCAGAAGACATTGAGGGATGCCGTCAGAATTAGTGACAGACTCATGGCAATCAACCTCCTGTGTACTGATAGGCAGTATTCATAATCTCAACCTGAGCCCCACACCAAGGTTGTCATAGTGAGGAAAACAGTAAATTCAGACAGCAGTTGCAGGGCCTACTAGATAAAGCAGGACAACATGAATTGGTGTTGACAATGGGTGGCCTGAATGCACATATTGGAACAGACAGAACAGGATATGAGGATCTCCTGGGTCCATCTGGGTGGGGCAACAGAAATAAAAAGGAAAGGCCATTCTAGACTTCTGTCTGGCAAATGGCTTGATAGTAGCCAATACATGGTTCATAGGTTCATAGGTTCATAGGTAGGTACTAGGCTATTGTACCCTGGCTTTCGCCACCCAAGAAAATTATTTTCCTGTGCCGCAGAGCAACAGAAATGATCGTGAATTTCCCATTTCCCATCCAATCATCAAGATTTTTCTTGAAGAGTTCTAATGAGGAGCTCTGTTTGACATAGATAGGTAATCTGTTCCAGAGTATGGGAAGTCTCTGGGACAGGAATCTATCCCTCCAGCATGTTCTGTTTATTGTGGTGACAAGGTTAAGATCCTTAGAGTGTGTAGCTCGGAGGGATTGGGATTTCTTTAAGTGGAGCATGTCCAACAGCTCTGGGTTTGACATAGATTTGTATGTTAGGCAGAGATGGCTATGTGATGGAGTGAAGCTGTAGTTTTTTGAGACGGTCTGCATAGGGCATATGTTTGAGGCCAGTAATCCTCTTTGTGAGGTATTTCTGTGGCCTTTCCAGTTGTTGTAGATGTCTTGTGAGGTACATGCCAAATATAATGGGTCTAATGAGTGATGAGTAGAGGGGAACAATGACCTCTTTTCTGGATGAGAATCCTTTGTGATGAGATGAGACCACTGTGGCAATGTGATTATCAAAGGAGAGACTACTGTCCACCTGTATCCCAAGGTCTCTTAGACTACCAGCTATGTGGTAGCTCATGGGTACAGAGTTTTACCAAAGGGGATGACAATACACTTTTGGCATTGAGCTTCAGGCCATGGCTTTGACACTAGGTATCTGTCTCATTGAGGCCCTTTGTAGTTTGTCCACATCGTTAGGAGTTTTAGTTTGCAGTCATCTGCAAACTTTGTTAGCCAAAGACCTTCTGTGTTGGCCTGCACTTCAGAGAAGTAGATACCAAACAGGAGAGGACCCAGGACTTGTCACTGGTCTGATTGGCAACCCATCTTGTGACATAGGGATTTATACCTAGTTTAGTGAGCTTATCTATAATTCCAGAGTGGGGATGGTGTCAAAAGATCTAGATAAGCTGTGTGAACCATTTTACCCTGATCTATGGCTTTGGTGACTGCTTCAAAGAAGTCAATCAGGTTTAGTAGACATGATCTGCCTTTTACAAATCCAAACTGTGTAGCATCCAGAGTTTGGAGATTACCAATGTCTTTGTTTATGAGTTCCATGATAATACGCTCCATGGACTTGCAGTGGAGTGGGATAACTGTCGCCATTCAGTGGGTACAAAGCCTGAGGTGAGGCTATGATTGAACATGGTATGCCAGTTCATTCTGTAGTTCATGTAGAACGCAGCCTGGGATATTGTCAGGTCCCATGGATGCTGTGACCTGTGCAGCTGTGATTATAGGAACTTTGCATTCTTCAGGTATAGAGATGGGCCCATATTTAGTGCCATTATGCTGTAACTCAGAGCAAATCTGAGTGTTCCCATTTAGATTCTTGACATAGCTATAGAATGCTTTGTGGTTGTCTTTAGAGTCAGTGGCAATTTTGTTTGCTTTGGAGGATTTTATGAGACTGAGGTTGACCAGGGAGTTCCAGTTTCTTTCTTCTGTTGTAGAGTTTGTTTATGGCAGAGGTCCACCAGATTGGCTGAGGATAACATCTTGGTTCTATTAGGGATAGCATGATCCAAAGTGCTTATAAAGTGCATTTGTGTAGGATTCGCAATCATACCTCTATTGTCCGTCTGCATGGGTGTCATGAAGTTTGCCACTTCTGTCTCTGGGGTTGGGATGTGGATGTCTAGGCTTCTGAATAAGTTGATCCAAAGGCATTGGAATTTAGAAAACGGAGTTGGTACATGAGTAGTTTTCCAGTAATGGTGGGGTAGTTGAAATTGCCCATTATTTACTTTCCAGTGTATCAAGAAATGAGGTGCTGTGCAACTAGCCTGGAGATGTGGATATCCTTAATGAATATGGACGTATGAATTGAAGCCTGGTAATGCCTTTGAACCAGGTCTCTGTCACTGCACAGATGTCAATGTTCTCCATTTTAAGGAGTGCCTCAAGTGAGTGCATTTAGCATTGATTTTGCGGCACTATAGGGGTTGCAAGAGTCTTAGCCAGTATCCGGAATCCTAAGGGCGACAGGTGCAGGCCATCTCTGGCAAAGCATCGTGGACTGTCAATCATGTCGTCCCAGCCAGACAAATACTGGATCCCCTTAGAATGACACCAGAAGCTTAGCCAATTGTTGAAGTCAATCATTTTGTCCTTGTACTGTGATATCATTCTGGGTGATGGCAGGATGCTACTCGGGGTTAGGGTCATACCTGCCTGGGATACAAGATCGGAGAGCTCAAAATGTCTCTTTTCATGTAGTCCAGGGAGGTCATTCACACCAACATGGACAATGACAGTGTCATATTTGTAATTATTGTGGAGTGACCTGAGTGCATGCATTATGTGGCAGATCCTGGCACCTGACAGGCAGCTGACAGTAACTTTCTCCTTGTTTAGTCTAGTGAGTGGAACATCAGTGTGCCTGACTATAGAGTCACCTATGACTAGAGTGTTGGGTACGTTGTTATGCCTTATGGGCTGTGGTTGAGTGGCACACTGAGTTTGTGGGCTATGTGTCATTTGGGTTGTGTTGGGGGGTGGAGTTTGCTTGCATTTATGCTTTGGATGTCCCCGATGCTTGGGCAGGTTTTTATTGAGAGCCTCCGTGAATGTAGGTGTGTGTTTTGTGTTTCTATGTGTGTGTTTTGGTGGTGTAGGTTTTGAGGGACTATGTGATGAGTGTGGTGCGGTGCAAGTGTTTACCTTCTCCTCTTGACTGTCTAGTCCAGTCTTGGGTGAAGAGAGCTTTGCTTCCAGTTTGGCTATATAAGTGCATCTCTCACAGGTTGTAGTGTTGGGTGGTAGGAGGAGAGGGTTGTCTGTGTACATGAGGCAATTGCTGCATTGCCCCAAGATGCCCAGATTCATCAGGTAGACAGGAGAGATACAGTCACAAGATCACATACAAGAGTGGCCAACATGGAACTCAAGCAGACTTCCTCCTTTTAAGGAAAGGGCACTGGGTTAGGATGAATGATTGCAAAGTCATCCACAGTGAAAAAAATCAGACCACAGCATAAACCACTGTTTATCACAATCAGCTCCAAGCAGTGGTCAAATAAGGCATTAATGCCTACAGAGATCAGGCTAAAGACCTGGAAGTTGGTGGTAGAGAAAGCACAACAATTCAAGGAATTACTCAGGGCTCTAGCACCTCGAGAAGAAGAGGAAATAGGTGGAGTTGAAGAAGAATGGCAGCACCTCAAAATAGCATGTGTGAGGCCTACAGGACAGATATGGAGTCAAGCCAAGTATGGAAATAAGGTAGAAAAGAAAACCTGGTGGAGGAATGCAGAAGTCCAGGAAGTCATCAAAAGAAAGAAGGAGTGCAGGAAATGTGGGAGATCAAAAAGACTGACCAGACTAGGAGAGAATACTGGGTGGCTAACAAACAGGCTAAGAGAGAAGTTTCAGTAGCAAAGAACAAGGCATTAGACAGATCAAAAACTAAGGACATAAGAACAGAAGTCAAGGTAGCTCTGGCTGCAGAAAAAGTGAAGTCAAAGAGAACAGATTACAGTGGTCAGGGCATATGTGTAGAAAAGCAGAAAATAATCTGGTGAAGAAGTATTAGGACAGACAGGAAGAAGACGTGAGGAAATGCTGGCATCCAGCAAAGAGGTGGATGGATTGTGTGAGAGAAGACCTATGACAGTCAAGCATGAGTGCTGAAGAAGGCATGAGAGTGGCATTGGAAAGAAAGAGATGATGACACTTGACATGACACTCCAACCCCATGTAGAAAATGGAATAAAGGTGGTTGATGATGATGATGATGTGTACATGTACTGACATGATTATCAAAGGGAAATTAACAGGTGGAAAAGTAGTCTTGCCAGGAGAACGAAGTGCTCATGCAAGTCCTCTGCACACTTAGCACATGCATCTTGGGCAAAGATGCCATGAACAAGGATTATTAGACTGGATTTTGTAGGAAGAATTCTAGGATATGAATACTGTAAGTGAACGTAATAGACCTCTACAACAGGTGTGATTAACGATTAATAATAAGATACAAAGCATGGGATATTGTGATAGACATGTCCACCAAAGTGGTTGACCACCAACACTGAAGTGCCTCCCTGTGGTTGAAGAGATTCTGTCTTATTCCTGGTTCGAGAATGCAAGTCCTCATACCTCTGGATGACTGGATGTGACAGCTAGGGATACCACCATCAGCCTATTTGGAAGCAAGGGAAGCACCAGGTTAGTAATGTCCATTACAGTACAGTTTAGCATACTCCCTTGCATGTTTGTATGCAAAGACTGACCAAGGGTATCTGCATATCTGTTCTTCTGGATACATCGGGTCTGCAGCTGCAACAACCTGCACAACAAGTTATGTCTGTCAGTGTATGCTATAACTTTTTGGATCTATGTCACATAATCAAATGTTGACTTATGTGAAATTCACTTCATCAAGATGAAAACACTGAACATTCAGTTAAGCAAATATTCATATCAGCGGATTTTTACACAGGTAATAAAAGCAGTTGGCCAACATTCAACCTTCAAGCACATTGCAGTATGTTAAACCCACCATGGGGGGGGGTCTGCACCCCCTATATACCCCAACTATATATACCAACTCCGAGATCACACTACAGTGGGGTAAAGGGCAAATTTCCCTATGTTGGCCAACTGCCTCCATTCCCTGTATAAAACTTCACTGATTTTCCCATTCACTTAATTGAACATTTGGTGTTTTCATCTTGATGAAGTTAATTTTTAAGTGAACTTTTGATTATCTGAAATAGACCCAACTTTTTATATATCTAATATTTAAAAAGAATCCAATTTTTCTTTACAAAGTGCATGCACTGTTAAAAAGAGTAACAGGTATGTTCATGTGAAGAGCTGAACGCAACATAAATCATAATTGAAATCATGTTATAAGTAGAAGCCAAGACAGGAAAGCATCCACCCCTATCTGCATATCTCAAGGTAGCACCATCACAGCCACACATTGAGAAGGGTGAAAGCATCATCTCTGATAGTGTGCTTTCTTGGGAGTCAAACATTTTCATTAAATCATTATTTTATGTGAAACTAGGATTACAACAGCTACTAGCCACCTGTGAAGTTTAAAAAACAGTGGAAACTGAAAGCAGATGCTGCATTCTGTTCTATCATTTCTCACATCATTTTTAAGGTACCGGTTTAAGATTCATGATGCTGACACCTGCAGTATCCCTAATGTGCCCCTAGAAGGTTGTTGTCAGTTCACTGTAGCAAACACGATTAAGGCCGTACATAGAGTAGGATATGCAGGAATGGCAATGCCATGACCATCCAGCCCCATTTCACTGGTGGGCAACACAGTTCAGCTACATCAATTCAGTCTCCTTGCCACAAGCAGAGTCCACAATCTGCTGTCTGTCATCTTGTGGAAAGTTTGGTGGTGTGTGTACTTCCTGTGCTTGTGCAGATGACTACAGTGTGCAACATTGTGGACACTGACTCCACTGGCAGCTGCTAAGACATGCTTCTGAAAGTACAGCTCTTAAGTTCCACTTACCTGTAACAGATGGTCATAAAACACACTACCTTACTGGTATATGAGCAGTAGGGCCCTGCTCCCCTCCTCCTGCAGTCTGTCAAAGCTCAGAACTCCTCCCACTGTCTGTTTCAGAGGGTGAAGAACCAATTACCTGGCAGGACCAGGACAGCCCTTCACACTCACAGGCAGGACCCTTTCAGTTTTCAAAAGTACAGCAGGAAAGAGCAGATGAAACACAAGCATTGCACATACCTGTTCCATATGAAATGCCACCAACACACACACACACACACACACACACACACACACACACACACACACACACACACACACACACACACACACACACACACACACTCTAAAAAACGTTGCTGAACCAAACTCAGTAGCACCTCCTACAACTAATTATATAAACCCAACAAAATGGTGGATGGTGGGAGGGTACTGCTAGAAAGGCATCTACTGTTACAGGTAAGTGGAACTTACACAGCTGAACTATGTTCAACCAACACACTGCCTTACTGGCATATGTGTAGATTCCAAAAGCTTATCCACCTGGGAGAAGGAAGGTTAATGATCTGGGAACACCTAGAGAATGACCCTCACGAAACCTGCACTGGATTTAGAAAAACATCCAGTTTGTAGTGTTTGTGAAGATAAGGACAGAGGACCAGGTTGCTGCCTCTAGAATATTTCTAGTATCCACTCCTTTCCAAAATGTCACTGATGAGGAAATAGCTCTGGTGAAAAGTGCCCTTACCTTGCCTGGATTCACCTCACTATGGTAAATGAAACAAAAAATATTGCCAGAGGCTAACCCACATGCAATGAATTGTTTAGTGACAGGTTAACCTTTATTTGCACCAAAAAAGGAAATAAGAAACATTTATGCCTTGCTAAAGGGCTTTGTTCTGTCAAAGTAGTACCTGAAAAGCCTATGCACATCTATAAAGTAACATCTATCAATGATACTTAAGTTCTGGAAAGAACATAGAGTGATTAAAGGACAAATAGAAAGTAAAGACTGAAACCACTTTCAGCCTGAAAAAAGGAAAAATTCATAACACCACTCTGTCCATCTGGAAGATCAGGTAAGGTTGTCCCACCATGAGAGCTTGCAGCCCAGAAACTTGCCTTGCAGCAATAAGCAAAATAGTTTGTCATGTTAAGAACTTAAGATCAGTGCAAGCTGCTTGTTCAAAAGGTGTTAAAGTCAGCTTTTCAAGAACATAGTGAAGATCCCATGAAGAAGGAATGTAATTGTGACAGGGTATCATACATACCTCCCAACTGTGCAGATTTTCACAGAATGTCCAGATTTTGGCCTCATATTTTTGGTCGGGTTTTCATAAAATTGTAGTTTTCTGGCAAATTAGTGGTAAGTCATTAAAGACTGAAGTTAGAAAATAATGACAGGCACTTGAGTTTCAGACTTAATATCCTTCAGAAACTTTATGCTAATGCAAACATTTTATTGTAGCAACTTTCTAAATTTGTAAGAGCAATATTTAAAAATTGTCCCTATTTTTGGGTCTTTGCCCCACTTTTATTTATGGCTTTGTCCAGATTTCTTGCTCTAAGAGGTTGAGAGGTATGGTCTCATATGTAATACTCCTTTTCTGAACTGTTCTACCAAAAAAGAAGAAAGAAAGAAAGAAAGAAAGAGGGGATCCATTGGCAGACAAGCAAAGTTGGCCACTAAATGCACCTTAATGGACACATACACTAAGCCATCCCGAAGTAGATCACATCAATATTTCAAGACCAGAGGGATATATATTTTTTATTTTCTCATGGTATTATTATTTTGTTTTTTTTAACACCTCTATTAAATTATCACTTGTGACATAGGCAGATTTACATTTATATAAAAGTAATCAACCTCAAAGGACCCTCTGTTTCCATTTAGGCACCACTTAAAAAACCGAATCCATTTGTAAACATAAGATTTTCTAACAGCAGGTTTTTTGTATGTCTTTAACACCTGCTGCACATCCTCAAGAAACAAGTGCCTAAACAGAGTCAACATAGAATCATCCAGGCTGTCAATATAAGTTTCAACAAATTGGGTATGGGAGCAAGTCTAGCATGTGAAGAAGTCTATGGTAATTGCCCTTGGCCAATACCATAAACAGAAAGAACCAAGATTGCCTGGACTAAAAGGGGTCACCCCAGTAATCTTTGGCATTTCTCTTTGAACTTTCATTAGAAACTTTGAATTAGTGGAAAGGATGAAAATGTATACAGGTAGATCCTTGTCCCAGGGAATGAGAATGCATGTGCCCAATCAATTGCATGGCTGCAAGGATGTCTAGAATAGAATTCCTCCAGCTGTTTGTTTTGAAAGGTGGTGAACAGATCTATTGACGGTGTTCCATACATCTGGACTAGATCTAGAAACACAACTGTGTTGT
The DNA here is from genome assembly GCF_019279795.1 of Protopterus annectens. Classification (NCBI taxonomy): domain Eukaryota; kingdom Metazoa; phylum Chordata; order Ceratodontiformes; family Protopteridae; genus Protopterus; species Protopterus annectens. The sequence goes on along the minus strand of NC_056742.1, from coordinate 398,344,484 downwards.
ACAGTTATGCTCAGGATATCCTCAGTCTGCATGCCACAATGTTCTCATCTGAAGGGATGCCTGATGCCTGTATAGTCAGAAAATACTTAGAAGTCCACTCTCAAGTTATCATTGATAATCAGCACAGAGGGTAACACCTCATACCCCTAGTTTGCTGAGGTACCACATCTCTGTGGTTATGTCCATAACTACCAGAAGAAAACCTGATGTCCAGAGGTGGTGGGGGGGGGGGTTTCAAGGCATGAAACAGTGCCGGCATCTTCTAGATATTGATGTGCTCCCATTCATCCTTGACTCCTCAAATGGCTATCACTTGTAAACCCATTGACACAACTCCCTAGGAAAAAGTTGGATGAATCTGTCTGGATAGATTGTACTGACACTGGAGGAAGGGACAAAGGAAGCCCTGGTCTCTACACGATTGTAATTCTCATCTAAGAAAGGATGACACTGGAAACAGGGATTCTAGTTAAAAAAAGTGCTGAATCCAACATTTTCAAACATACCACTGAATTGTTCTCATGTGAAGATGAGCCAGTGGTTAAATGTCATCCTAGTGACTAAAGATCCGATTAGCTGTTGTAACAAACACACAATAAGATTCAAAAGAAGCATTCATAATTTTATTTTTTAACTCCTCAGAAAATTTCTGGGAATGCAACCAAGCATTCCTGCTAATCACCACTGATAAAGCTGCATTTCTAGAAATAGTATCATCCACCTCCAAGACACTTTTTAAAGCATGTTTTGACACCTGAGAAACATTGGAAACAATATCTTTAGCAAAGACCTTTTGCATTGTATGCAATGATGCAGAAAACTCATCTAAACTGCATTCATTTCAACATAAAACTTCCACATAAAGCACTTGTAGGTAAACACTTTATAAGCCACAATGCTGGACTGTGCCAGGTACTTTCCCATACATTCTAGCCACTTCCCTAGTTAATCTGTGGAACTGGACATAAAGAAGGCATAGTCTACTTATTAACAAAGGTCAATGGGATCACTGAACTAGTGTTTATAGACAAAAGGGCATGGAGACCAGACAAGGCCAATCATACCCAAAATTTCTTTAACCCTTTCTTTGGCAAATCCTTAATGAACAGAGAACTACAAGCCTTCTAGAAGACCTATCCCAATACTTGTAACAAAGTAGGAAAAAGAAAACATCTGCTTGGGTCCCTGTATCTGTTCATTATCAGAGGAATCAACTGTTCTGACTTGGACAGGTCAGACTCCTCAGACAGAGGATCCCCTTCAAAAAGAGGATCCTTTGATGATTGATGGGGGGGGGGGCAGAAGCACAGACATTATTATAACCCTGGTATCCACATTGAAACCAACTGCCTGTGTCATGAATCTATCCACAGTCACTATCTTAGGTGGGAAACCAGGCAGATACTGCTGCCCCACCATGTGGAGGGTCTTTTATCTCTTTTTCACATGCACTACACAAGTGGGAGAGTACTCCTGAGGGAAAGTATCAATGCTGACAATAGATTCTGCACCCCTGAGTTCCTGACATCTCCTGTACCTCAAGAGTTTAGTTCTTCCATACCTGCAACAGGCAATGGTCCAGCCCCAGAGTATGTGCCTGACCCTTGCGTCATGCACAGCTATGGTACTACAACCACACCAGGGGACCTGGAGTTAACAAAAGATAAGTGGCCCAATAGTCTTCCTGATACTATGGCTACTGCAGAATCACAAGCTGTAGGCTGAGGTATATGTTTTGATTTATTCTTTCATTTTTTTATGTGCAGATGGGGAAGATGGCGGGCAAATAAGAAACTATGCAACTCAGTACTAACTACCGGCTGCATGGTCATCCCAGTAAGAAGATGCACAAATCCTTCTATTGTCCCTTTAAAGATCAATCTAAAGGTGATTTCTTTAGGGTTACTATTTGGAACACTGCACTGAGAAAATGACTGTATTTTCAGTAACACAATTCAAAGCACAAAGTACATGCAAAAAAATCCTCTAATTTTGTAAAAAAAAAAAAAAGAATAGTTTCAGTCCAAATGGTTGCTTACAACCTAAAACAGTATTAGACAAAATTGGCAACAAAAGCAAACTGGTCTATTTCTGTAGGTGTACCATTCTAAACACTCCACTGAATAAACTGACAGTTTCAGTAACACAGTTCCAAGCACAAACTGCATGCACATAAGTCCCCTAATTTGGTAAAAAATAAGGACTAGATTCAGTCAAAATGAATGGATATAGCCTAAAACAGTATTAGACAAGAAATAAATCATAAACTGATTAAAAGTTCCTGTCAGAAATGTTTAACATACAAATGGCACCAAAAATCACAATTTCAATTTATAAAGGTTGTAATCTTACTCAGTCACATTAAATATAACCCCAAAGTACAAAATGCAATATCAGAATGTTTTCCTGACAAAACTTCCAAATGAAACTTTTAATCAACAGGCTTTAACAGTGCTAGTCAAAGTAAAAACAGAAACACATATAAAATTTCTAATAAGGTAAAACAGTCAAAGCAGCAGAATACACTATTCAAACACTAATAGAAAAGGGACCGGGAGGAAGTGAAACCCAAAACAAGTTTCTTATCTGAAGTCTGCAGCTGATGTAACCTAATTTAAGAGAAGAAATATTCCAATAGATCTTTCTCTGACTGTGCCACAAGAAAACCAAAAGGATCTTGTATATGAGCATGATGGGTCATCCTGGTTGTGCCAGGTGATTGATTTTTTACCCTCATAGACAGGTAGTGGGAGGAGCTTTGACAGACAGCCAAGATGAGGATAGCAGGGCACTACTACCCATATGCCAGTAAGGGAAATTAGTTTCATAAAATACTTTGCTTAAGCTGAAGAATATATAATATACTTCTAGAAAAGGAGGCTGGGCCATTAAGGAAATGAAGAAAAACGTGTATGGTGACATAAGGCCAATACTGCAGAAACAATGGTCTGAAGACAATGTGGAATTTGGATATTCTGAGGAATGACTAAACCAGTGTACAAATAAGTTTTTCTTCAGGAATACACTTTGTTAAATGAGCATTAAAGAATTTATAGTATGCTGTTTGTTAATTTAAGTATTTGCAGAGTCATTTATTAAGAGATGCACCCCTGCATCCCTGGGAAAAGTATATGACTGTTTCTTTTTGTTTCAAGATTCAAGATTATTTTTAAAAGTCAATAGAAATTATTACAGAAAAGGTATTCTAATATGAGGGAGAATTTTCAAAATAACTTATTTGCATCATCCTTCAACAAGGCAGCAGAGGCTAATTTTATGATAATATTTTAAGACAGAGAAAGAACTCTGACAAATATAATACAAAGATGACTGCAAACTTTTTGTTTGACTTGACATCAAAAGTACTTAATTTCAACAACAGATATACATATTTTTATTAATTTTCTGATACGTGTCTTGTCCTGTTCAGGGCCACAGGGAAGCCAAAGCATATTTCTGGCAGTAACAGGGATAAGGCAGAGATGTAACCCCAGACTGAATGATAGTCCATCTCTCACACACATACACGTGCGCGCACACACACACACACACACACACACACACACACACACACACACACACACACAAGCACACACACATGTGCGCGCACATGCACACCACACACATGCATCTAAAGGCAACATAGGTGATAAACAATTTGTCTCTGAGTGTTCCTTTGCAATGTAGATGAAACCAAAGACTCTGGTAAAAACTGAAGCTAACACCTGTATGGCATTCAGACTTTGCAAAAAAGACACATCATCCAATAGCTAAATGAAAGAAACAAGTGCTGTGCTATATAAAAGTATACTAAACCACTTCTATGCACCTCTGAAGCCTGTTTAAAGCCAAAAAACACTGAACTATATTCATCCTCAACAACTAATCTTACACGACTAGAATTTCCTAAAAGTAAACCCTTATTTAGTAGAATGAACAGAGACAAGAGAAAAAGAGGTTGCTTCATACATATTTTCTTTGTTTAGGGCAGAAGAAAGTGTATGTAAAAAAAATCTTTATTGGAAGGTCTCTTGGTCCATTTTGTTTTTCATTTTCAATCTTCCCTTAAATTGTAAGTCCTTAAGTCACAGACTGTCATAGGTTCATAGATTCATAGGAGGTTACCAGATCCTAACATCCCTCCTTTTTCATAAACAGCTCTGTCTTTAAACTGGTGTCTTTATTCCCACATGCAACAAGACTCATTTAAATGTTTATTCGGGAAATTGTTGATGTGGCAACTGAATGCCTGTATATTAAGCATTTATGTTACAGTGGTGGGTTAAAGGGAGGGTGTAGAGATGTGTACATTTCCTTTTAAGATTCAAATCCTGTACCCTAGAGTGTTGACGTTTACTCCCGGTACATATAACTGTTTTGCAGGATCAGGTGCAATCTCTCTCTTGTAAAGTTCTCTGTATTTCCTTTCTCTCAACTACACCTGTTGCAGCCTGTAGCAGTTTAACTTCCATTGCCTGGTCTGGTATTGCCATATATATAGGATATCTCACAGGCATATTTATAATAAGATTATATACTCCCAATGTACAGTTAACATTGTTGCATAAGGAACCTGAACAATTAGGATTCATTTTAGTACATCTAGTGTACAAACCTCACACTCTCTAACAGTGAAAAAATAGAGATAAAATTAAAATTGATTATAAAAGGAAATAAAAAAAAACAAATGATTTTGAAGAGACGCAAGCTACCCTTGCCTCCCACACCCCTGCATCTCTAACAATATTAACTCAGAGGATACTCAACATTGGGGTCATAAATATTTCCTCAAGTTCATAGGATCATAGGAAGTTAATAAGCTAATAGCTCTTGGGCCCTTAGAAGCCTTGCCAAGTTCTACCCTTTCTTCATTAAACTCAAATTTAGTTAGCTGCAAGTGGAACCTTAAGAGTTTGTGCACATCAACATTGTTGCCATGGTGCTAAGGAATAATAGCCCTATAAAACAACTTCTTGCTCCTGACAAATCAGCATCCCTTATTTTCCTTCTGCTGCCCCACATTATGCCATCCAGATTCCAAGCAGCAAATATTTACCATTCCTGTGATGTCTTATTCAGCTAGCCCGTAATCTTTGAAGAAACAATATTAGGCTGTTCTGTCATACAAATAGTGGCCTTATTCTAGCCAAGCATACTGCTCTGCCTACAACACATCTCCCTATCCAAGTTTGGAGCGCTTATCATACCAAGACTGTATAATACCGCAAACATACTTCAATCAGACAAAATGGGAGAATGGTTCTTTCATTTGTGTGTGTCTGCTTTCAATAAAAGACAAACACACAAAAACAGCTAGGCAAAACTGTTATTTATTCAGATATGCAAACATATAGCAACTGATAACTTAGCCCTTTGTATTCTGCTATCCTATTTTCAATGATATTTATTCCATTGTAAATATGAAAAATGTCTAGATACATTAAAGTACATCAGCTGGAGACTGATTAAAAAGAGTTAAGTTAACGTCAGATAATACTATGACATCCAGGAGATTATTTTGTTGAACAGATGGTCTGGAATTGCTGTTGTAATATTGTACATGGTTGAGTAGACACTACTAAAGTTCTATCTCTCTGCCCAGAGATTGAAGCAGGAAAGAAGTAAGAGAAATACCATCACCTCCTACCTACATCATCTGCTTCTCCCAGAGTTTTTCATTTCTTCCTCTGCTTGTGCTTTATTACATGGCTCAGTGATCGTGAACTTGGTGTCCTTGGTTCAGAAGCAGCAAGCATAAAACAGGGAAATTTTTCATATTTTTTTATCAACTCAAGGCTTCCAGTTTTCAGTTTGGTCGGATATTTTTGCTTTCTAGTTAACAAAATGCATTATTATTGTCCATCAAGACACATTATAAACACAAATGTAACTTATTTGCCAATGTGCTTAATCAAAAGCAAGAAATGAAGGAGGGTAAATGCCATGTACATAAATTAAAAAGGCAGTATGTGTTTATAGAACTTTATGTATTGTATAGAACATAAGGCAAGGGAATTTACTAATCTGATAAAAATAAAGCAAGCAAATATACTGACATTATCAGATCTTTTTCCTTGGAGAGAGAGAGTATTATTACTGCATACACTGCTTCATGCAGTTTCTGAAAGTCTAGAAACAAATCACATTTGTCAAGCATACAGAAGAAGTGTTAATCTAATGGTATATTCCCTGTTCTTTTCAATAGTGTGTAGCAATATGAACTGTGATTGATTCTATAGTTTCATAAGATAAGGTAGAACAGATTATAATGGTTTTACTTAACTAGTACATGTAATGCAGTACAAACTGAATATGATTATTTATGTAATCATGCAACCAGTTTTCAATACAGACACATTAACTTAATTATGGTTGATTGTGTGTGTGTGTGTGTGTGTGTGTGTGTGTGTGTGTGTGTGTGTGTGTGTGTGTGTGTGTGTGTGTGTGTGTATAAACTGAATATGATTATTTATGTAATCCTGCAACCAGTTTTCAATACAGACATATTAACTTAATTATGGTTGATTGTGTGTGTGTGTGTGTGTGTGTGTGTGTGTGTGTGTGTGTGTGTGTGTGTGTGTGTGTGTGTGTGTGTGTGTGTGTGTATAAACTGAATATGATTATTTATGTAATCCTGCAACCAGTTTTCAATACAGACATATTAACTTAATTATGGTTGATTGTGTGTGTGTGTGTGTGTGTGTGTGTGTGTGTGTGTGTGTGTGTGTGTGTGTGTAAACTGAATATGATTATTTATGTAATCCTGCAACCAGTTTTCAATGCAGACATATTAACTTAATTATGGTTGAGTGTGTGTGTGTGTGTGTGTGTGTGTGTGTGTGTGTGTGTGTGTGTGTGTGTGTGTGTGTGTGTGTGTGTGTGTGTGTGTGTGTATAAATTGAATATGATTATTTATGTAATCCTGCAACCAGTTTTCAATACAGACATATTAACTTAATTATGGTTTTGTGTCTGTGTGTGTGTGTGTGTGTGTGTGTGTGTGTGTGTGTGTGTGTGTGTGTGTGTGTGTGTGCAGGCGAGCACACACATTTTAGTATCTCTCTCTTTGTAAGGGATAACGGACTGCAGAGCGATGTTTTTGTAAGTCTATGATCAGCCGTACCTTAATTTGACACAACCTTCTTCATTTTTTTTATTTATCATTTGTTAACTGACAAGTGGGCAGATCAAAAATTACCCTTTCAACCACCACCTGTGTGGTAGGCATGGATGCATGTATAGCTGAATTGCATGTGAAAACGGTGATTCTACAGTTGCAATAGTTGATTTAATTACTTGAGTAGAATGTGTAAGTTACTCTAGTATGTACAACTACAGATAAATACTAAAATGCTGTTGTACACAAGAGAAGAGCAACAGTAGGACACAGCAGTGGTTAGTCAGCCTCTGTAATGGCTGCAGAATGAGCTCTCAAGGAAATTCGGTAGTTTTTGTCTTGGGCTGAAAAGAATACTTTGTTTTTAATATCTACATAGAACCTATTCAGACTTATGATACTGATTCTGAAGACAGTCTTTCTTGACCAAATGAAGGTAGGTCTGCAGAAGAAGATGTCATCTTGGACTTGCAACATTAGCATGGAAAATTAGGAGTGTACTGAGAATTTACAGTGTAACTATATGCGGGGATGAGATGAACTGAAAGTATACAATACAGCTTATGGGTCCAAGAGGAAATCTTTTTTTTTTAGATATGGTCAGCTAGATGTTTATAATAAAGTAAACTGGTGTCCTTTTCTACTCGATGCAGCCTTCATATCACTGCAAATCACATTTCTATTTTATAATACATAGCAGTATTAATAAATTGCTCTGACTAAAAAACATTGGCAATTCAGTACAAAATAACTTGAAACATTCTTGTAGGGATGAGACCCTGCAGCTCTGGATGGAAATGCTGCACTGCATACCGAGATGGCACTAACTTGTAACATGTTTGCTAGTTTACAGAATGTAAAATTTAAAGTTAATGCTACATTGTAAAAGTGACAACACAGTTAAAATTCAGATCCCATATATAAAAGAGTACATTATGTAATCAGTTTGAGACTGTATATGCTTCATATGGAAATGGCAGTTTGCCAAACACATCAGCTCAAATTATAGTCAGACGACAGCACTATATGCCATAGGACTATATGCCAAAGATCCATTTTAATGCAGTTACAGTTTTACTATTTATCCAAGAAAATTGTAGACAGTAATAATAAATTCTTGCAGCATTCAGTACTACTGAAAAGTTAAATGACATCAGCTAAAGAAATAGCTATGGTAAAAAAGTGGGTGGAGTTTCACTCACAGAACAGTATGTTTAAATCTAAGGGTCACGAGACAACATGTAAAAAGTTCAACAGTTAAGATTAATTTTATATAGGTGCAGAAATGCGCAGTGTTACATTACTATTTAGTTTCATTTATCACTTTGCTTACAGACTTGCAAGAGTTTATTAGCAGTAAATGTTTATTTCATGCAGAAAAATGTAAAGTCAGCACAGTAAGCAATGCTGCCAGTTTATAGTTGTTAAAGCTGAATTTCATGCAGAAAACTGTAAATAAGGTCAGGGTAATAAGCAATACTATCAGTTTATAATTGTCAAAGATGCAAATGTTATTTTTAAGGACCTGATACTAAATTCAATCAAGAAGGTGTGGCCACGGTGGTGCAGCAGTTAGCATTGTTGCCTCACTGAAAGAAGTTCTCTGGTTCAATCCTCCGCTGGGGTGCCTTCTGTGTGGAGTCTGCATGTCCTCCCTGTTGTCTTGTGGGTTACCTCTGGGTGCTCTGGTTTCCTCCTACATCCCAAAGACATGCTATAGGTGGATTGGACACTCTAAATTGGCCCTAGGTATGAGTGTGTGTTTGTGTGCCTTCTGTGGAAGGTTGGGTGCCAGGCTACCATTTCAACAGCATAAAACTCTACTGCCACTCATGAGCAGACAGGTGATCTGCTGTAGTGACCCCTAACTGGGAAAAAGCCAGAAGAAGAATATTAAATTCAGTCAAGAACTTTAGCTACCCAGCCTTGCACAAGAAATAAAAAGAAGAGGTTTAAAATGCCTAACTATAAAAATTACACATCAACATTAAAGCAGGCCTTCCTTTACCTCATCAGTAACTGGGACAATGCAGAGTAAAATTTGTCAAGAGCTGTGATACAGAAGTTGACTGTCTATGTGTTTCAATTATTTCTTCAATGTTTGTTTAAAGTTAAAATTTATTTTATTTTATTTTATATTTGAGTACCGGGTTGGTCTGCAATCAGGTCCCCGTTTTCAGCAGATACCCAGGGAGAAAAGCTCCACATACTTGGTAATCACAAAAAATCTTCTTCTTGAGCACACACACACACACACCTAGGACCAGAGTGTCGAGAGTGTGGTCCACCTCCCTGCAGCATGTCTTTGGGATGGGAGAGGAACCGAGCACCCGGAAACCCAACCACACACACAGGAGGAGGACATGCAGACTCACAGAGAAAGGCACCCCAGCCGAGGATCGAATCGAGAACCTCTGGCAATCACAAAAAATACAAAGTACAAAAGCTGCACATACATGATAAAAATACAAAAGTCAGGGAGTAGTATAAATTAATAGAGCAAGCAATAGTATATCATAGCACAGTATGATGAGAAGTTACAGGTGTACAATATAGAGACTGTACATTAGTAAAACAGAACATATAATGTATTTGATTAAGAAAGTGCAGTAATACTATATACTGTAATATACATATATTTAAAAATGCAATTCATTATGGTAGGTTTTTTTTTTATATCCCCCAGATTTACTATTCCTCCATGAAGGACAAGCTTAGTCTTGCATGGAGGCAGCCATTTAGGAGCAGGACAGCAACGCACCATGCATATTAATGAGGCATGCTGCCTGAGCTCCTAATCTTACACGGAGCATGTAAGAGTGCAGGGGGCATGTCTGAGAGCAGAGCTCTCAGAATATACATGCCCCAGCAATGAAGAACAGCAGAAAGGGCTAAGAAATGAGCGAGACCACTCATAGGTGTCCACATATCCCAACCAACACTCCCCCTCGTGTACAGCAGCAAGTATACAGAAATAAAATGAACAAACCCTTTTTTTTTTAAATCCAATTAAAGCTAACTGTAGGTGTGCAGGTGTGCCCATTGCTTAGCTATGGTTAATGCAAATTAAATGGCTGAAGAGGATAACAAGGAATATACATGCAGTCAATGCAGTATAGCAATAGTGTAGTGGGCAGAGCATTTGCCTTACAAACAGGCATTTCTGGTTCAAATCCCACTGCAGCACATTCCATTTTCCATGGTAAAGCATGTTATGACTAATAGTTATGTTACATAACCCACTAAATAACATATAGTAATGAACTGGAGTACTGCAGTTAATGCATATGTGAGGTGTCAGTATCATAATGAATAAAACACTAGTAAGCTGGTTTAAGCACCAATAAGCAGTAGTAAGCATATTTAAGCACTAGTAAGCAGGTTTAAGCCCATTTGCATGGGGGAAAGCAATGCGCACACAGGTTAAGCAATTTTGAAGCTAACTCTCTGTAAGTATATGTAACCAGAGGTTAGCATTGCTTACCCTCCCGCAAACCCATGCAAACCTGCTTACAACTGCTCAAAAGTGCCCTAATCACTCTTTTTCGAACGGCCCTTGTTCTGCCCATTAACAAAATAAACAGCCTTGCAGGTCTTGTACCCAGAACCCTATAGTCACAGTAGTTAACCACCAAGCCATCACAGAAGTACAGAAGAATGAGGTATCAGCAAACAAGTCCTCACCATAGTAAAATCAAATTGAACCTGTGAAAGGAATCAGTATACAGTCATATGTTCCATAACCCACTACATAACATAAATATGTGAACTGGAGTACAGCAGTAAGCCCAGAAGTGAGGTGTAATTGTAATAGAGTGTTGAAGTCCCCAATAAAACACAAGGACCCCATAGAGTGTACGTACACATTAATCATGGATACCAGGCAGATATATAAGATGTAATGAATAAGAAATCAATGCCAAAAAGGAAATATAATGCAAAGTCTAATGTAAACAATACTAAGCATTGCACAGACCAGCTTAGGAGGTGTAAGCAATGTGTAAGCTAGCTAACTCAGTGTGCCCAGAGGTATACCCCTTTAAATGATGCCAGCCCTAGGTAAGCAGGTTTGCCCATAGTTTAACCTTTTCAAAACCGGCCAGTCATGGAAAAGTGTGGAAAATCGGCCCTACTTAAACCCAAGAGGTGGAAATACATCTCATAGCTGGTGCATCCAGGAGTCAAGAGTCATGGCAGGATGCCTTGTCAAAGACCATGATCAGAGAATGCTGCAGGGCCAGTACCAGGGCTCCCAATATAAGGTGGAGGCCTGGGACTGTCTCACCCTTGACCTCACCAGTGCCACTGGCATACCCCGAACTGGTGAGCAGGTCAGGCATCACTATGCCGACCTGAAGCGGTGTAAGGGGGACCTCTTGGGCCAGTGGATCCAAGGGGCTAGAGCGGAAGGGGATACCCCAGCTGTGTGTATCACCCCACTATGTGTGTAATAATTGCCAGCTCATGTATATCATGAATAGGTATAGCTAAATATTCCTCTTATGTCCCCCACAGCTGCAATGGAGTGGGCCACGAACCAGGAGGCCCACGTTAGTCACCTGGTGAGGTTGCGATGCGAGGCAGGTCAGTAATACTCATGTATTTACTGTCATAGGAAATAAAACTAAAAGTATTAGTAAATTAATTGCCGGTATAAAACCTGTATTGTTCAAGGCAAGTACTGCATACACCGGAGAATATGGCAGGAAGAGTCTCATATAGTTTGTATGTAAATAAAGCGTAATAGTCTGACAATAAAGTTCTAACTGCTGGACTGCATGTGTATACTCTGGTATCATATGGTAATATAGATTTGCAATCACATAATAGTACTGTTTTATTAAGCACTGTTACCCACACTGAGCACCATAAATAGAATGTGTAGGAATGTCTGTATATGACTGGTGTAATCCCCAGAGGCCATTTAGTACAACTGAGAGACACATAGATAGAAAACAGGGAAAAGGCAGACAACAAAACCCGAATAGCGCATACAACTGAGATGTGAACTGTTATATTTTTAGCTCACACAGCCATAGTTCGAATCCTGGCAGTGGGAGTAGTCTGCATACAGAATCATACCCCACAACTGTACTGATATGTCCAGAATGCCCAGTAAAGTGACCCATATCTGGTGCCTGTCAACCTGTCCCCCTGTGAAATCAGTGGGATGATCCCAGACATATAGGCAGCAAACAGGAAATACAACTGATTGACACACATCTATGAGAACAAAACTGGCACACTAGCAACTCCCCCAAACCATATGAGAGTAAGAAGCCACATATGTCCCATTTACACCCCCCATGTTGTCAAGCTGTGGCCAGAGTGTGTACAGTAACAGAGTGAGATGTATGTGCATAATAGTAATGTGTAATCTGGTACTGTGTGTGGCAACATTCAGGTAGTGCTAACAAACAGTTCTCCCACAGGTCTGTCGGATACCAACACTGTGCCCAGAAGTACAAGAATGTTACCCTGTACTGGTACTGTTTACATTGGTATTTTATAGCATTGTGACTGTTGCAGTTGCTCTGAATAACGAGGTATTAGTCATCACTGTTGCCCCACTGTCCTACAAAATACAACTGTCTAGGATATCTGTATAAGAGTGATGTAATACAAGGTCAGAATGCCAAAGTACAGGGGAATTATAAGACAGAAAGCAGATAGGAGATATACAGCAATACCTATATAGCACACACAACTCTGATGGACAGTCTTTAAGTAGTAGCAGACACAGCCATGGTCTGAATCCTGGGAGTGGCAGTAGGCTGAATACAGAATTATACCCCACAACTGTACAGATAAGACCAGGATGTCCAGTATATGGGCCCATATCTGCTGCCTGTCTCCCTGTTCCCCTGGGAAGTCTGTGGGATGATCCCAGATATTTAACCAGCCAACAGGGAATACAAGTGCTTGTCAAACATCTATGAGAACAAACCTGTCACTGTAGCAACTCCTGAAACTGTAAGGAGAGTAATAAGCCAAGTATGTCCTATCTACACCCTCCATGTTGTCAAGCTGTGACCAGAGTGTGCACAGTAACAGAGTGAGATGTATGTGCATAATACTAATGTGTAATCTGGAACTTTGTGTGGCAACAATCAGGTAGTGCTAACAATCATTGCTCCCACAGGTATGTCAAATATGAACACTGTGCCAAGAAATAAAACCCTCCATGCCCTGTACTGGTACTGTTTACTCTGGTATTGTAGGGAATAGTGAATGTTGCAGTTTCTCTGAATAATAAAGTATCACTGATCACCATCACCCACACTGTGCTACATAATATAACTGTGTAGGAAAGCATGTTTATGTGTGTGTCAAGTCACTAAAGGTTTAAGAGGGCAATAGTCTAGATATGTCCCAGTACACCTGCATGTGGTCAAGACATGTCCAGAGTCTGTGCGGAAAGTGTTGGATAGCTATGTGCACAACATCAACCTGGAATCTGGGAATATGTGTAGAAACAGTTAGTGTCAACAAACATTTCCTCCACAGGTATACCAGGTAAGAGGTGTATGCTGCAGGTGAAAACCAGTTCATATATAATGATGACAACAGCCATATCACTGTCAAAACTAAGGCTATATGGTAGTGTAGTAATACTTGTAAGGTACAGATAACAGCACTGACTATGAAAGTAATGAGGACTACAGGAATATACTAGTTGTTAATTGACATCTTTCTCTCCCCCCCACCATATCTCCAACAATAAACTACACACCCACCCAACTCGTATGTAATGTCTCCATTGTTCTGATTATGCCATATTGGTTAATAAATATTTATATTTGTTTCTATGCATGTGTTATATTGAATTATTCCA
>NC_056742.1:398253032-398325532 GCF_019279795.1 Protopterus annectens | reverse complement strand
CCAACATTACTCTAAATTCAGTATAGCAGCACTTATAGTCTGTAGTCAGGTCAGGCACACCCCCTCCTGTGTGCTGCCCTGTTTCCACAGTGTATGTTGTTAGAGGTAAATCCCCAATCCATCTGACATGCTGTTTGCCAAACAACAGATCGAGTTCCTGCTCACAGTGAATGAAAGGCCCAACACCAACATGATGTTCCTAGATATTGGAGTGTGTTTCCATGCAATTGGCTATGAGAATGTTACCACAGCTGTTCCACATGCAATTAGCTAGAGGAGGGCAGCAATTCATGCAGAGGCCATCAGCTGATCATGAGCATCACTTAAAATACACATTCTGCTGCCTAAGCAAAGCAAGTGTAAGTCCCCACATCCACCAGAGAGGGAGTGAGAGAGGCAGACAGAGGCAAAGAAAACCCAGGGAGGGGTGGGAGAGTAAAACTTAAGCATGTTTGTGTCACACACCTACCAGTACAGGGTATCAAACCCCTGATGACTATGTAGTGCTATCACATGTCCATGCAGTTATTGGATGCACCACATAGGTTACATGTTGAGAATCCCTCAGAACCTATATGTGATGGTGAGTGACACCTGCAACAAGGATATGGTAGCTATGCGGTTGGTGTAGTACACTTGCCTGTCCGCATGAACATGTGTCAGCGTCAACACAGCCATACTCTCACAGGGATGCACACACATTGACACACTTGGCAGGGCCAGGAATACAACTCATCACTAGTGGAATTGTCACAACACAGTACTGTGTATGCATCACATGCACCACAGGGGTCATACAGAGGTTATATGTGCAAAGGGTATGTGGAGGTGACTGACATCCGACAGCATGCTTCAGTATGCCAGTGGGGGTTGTAGTGAGTGGGAATGTGGTCATACGCATCATACAACACACACACAGGCATGGGTGCCAGTACTGACATGCATGGTTGCACTGCTTCACGGGTGTGTTGTGATCGATGGTGCCAGATGGCTATACAAGGCTAGGTGATGGGTATACCTTGGCATCAGGCTACATGACAATGATCTGCATTGTCACTCAGGGGTATAGTGTCTGGAGTTGCCCACACAGGTGGGTTTTATATTCACCATCCAGTCACCAGGGTGACTATTGCTTGTGGCCAATGCTGTGCATTGCTTGCCATGTATGTGTTTCTTAGTTCATGATATGGACAGTGTCTGGGATGTGCACACCTCCCACATGCATGTACAGTGACATGTCAAACTGTACCTGGGGTATCTGGTCCATGTTGTGTACACAGATTGTTATCATCAGATGTGCCAGTCCTGGCGTCATGTGGCGGGAACTGTTAATGGACAGCAGGTTGACCCTGCACCTACATTGATAGCATGATACCGGTATTCCCTGATGTCAGTTGCATCTGTCTATACAGGGCTTGTGTTTCAGGCATAGTATGTCCTTTGTGGGTCACATTTGATGGCACCACAGGTCTTGCAGGTGTCCAGTGGGGAACATGGGGGAAGTGCACTGTCAGCATGTACATGCCTATTGGACTGATGGACAGGGTGCCATGCCTTCTGTAGCCCACTGCAATCACACCATGGTTTTTACCAGTGGGCAATATGCAGGGTACTACCAACATAGCGGCTGTTGCCTAGGCAAGTGTGTGTGTGTGTGTGTGTGTGTGTGTGTGTGTGTGTGTGTGTGTGTGTGTGTGTGTGTGTATGAGACATGGGATGAGAGTGTTCCCTGGGTAATACAAGGGTTGCTACCATTGTTCAGCTTGCATTGATGTCACATTTAGGGATATGGATCTGCACCCCAGCCTCTTGGCTATTTCACGTTGTTATCCCTGTATGGTGGACATTGTGATATATACTTGGGCCACCAAATAAGAAGTTTGCAAAATCCGCTCCAAGTTGAGTCCAGTTGTTACACACTCACAACCACCTCCACACAGAATATGAATGACAAACACAGGCATGCACAGACACCTGCCATGTCTGGGATTAGAACTCCTACCTAACTAGCATATTACACTACAGCACTACACAGTTACAGGATGCGCCATGGAGATTACTGGAGTACTCCTTCCCCAAAGGTGTATTTCACAGTGAATGGCATCAGCAGGATGTCCAAAGTAGGACATTTGAATTGTACTGGGTGTGACTAGCCTAAAATGCATTGCTCCCTACACAGACATAGAAACACACACAAGCCATCCACAACTGCCATATGTGGGAATAGAACCCCTACCAGAGTTCTATATCACACTACACCATGATGCTGGTATAGGACAAACCACAGGGATTGCTGGAATGCCCCTTCCCCAAAGGTGTATTGCACAGTGAATAATATCAGCAGGATTGCCAAAGTAGGGCATTTGAATTGTACTGAGTGTGACTAGCCTAAAATGCATTGCTCTCTACACAGACAGACACACACACACACACACTCACACACACACACACACACACACACACACACACACACACACACACACACACACACACACACAGACACAGTTGCCATGCCTGGAATTAGAACTTCTACCTAGCTATTATATCACACAATAGCAATATGCAATTATAGTATGCGCCACGGAAATTACTGGGCTACACCTTTCCCAAAGGTGTATTCCAAGGTGGATGACATCAGCAGCCTTGCCAAAGTAGTGCATTTGAATTGTAGGGAGTGTGACTAGCATAAAGAGTATCGCTCTCTACTCAGACAGGGATAGACACAGGCACACACACACTTGCCAAGTCTGGCAGAACTCCTATCTAACTATTTTATCACACTACAGTAGTACGCAGTTATGGGACGCGCTATGGAGATTACTGGGTTACAACCTTCCCAGTGGTGTATTTCTAGGTGAATGAGATCAGCAGGATTGCCAAAGTAGGGCATTTGAATTGTACTGAGTGTGACTAGCCTAAAATGCATCACTCCCTACACAGACAGAGACCCACACACACGCAAACACACACACACTTGCCAAGTCTGGGATTAGAACTCCTACCTATTTTATCACACTACAGCAGTACACAGTTATGGGAGGCGCTATGGAGATTACTGGGCCACAACCTTCCCGGAGGTGTTTTTCTAGGTGGATAACATCAGCAACCTTACCAAAGTAGGGCATTTGAATTGTAGGGAGTGTGACTACCATAAAAAACATTGCTCCCTACACAGAGACAGACAGACACACACACACACAGTTGCCATGTCTAGGATTGGAACTCCTACCTAAATAGTTTATCACACTATAGTAGTAAACAGTTATAGGTCATGCCATGGAGATTACTGGGCTACAACTTTTCCAAAGGTGTATTTCACAGTGGATAACCTCAGCAAGCATGTCATAGTAGTTCTATGGGGAGGGCAGTGTGTGTGCATGGACCATAACCCATTCATCTAGAGGTTGACACACCACATATGGACACACTCAGGGTCATATTCCACAGGCACATGTATACAGCTGCTAGAAGACTACTTCTTTGTACAGTCATGTTGCACAGCTAGCACTTGCACCACATAGTCTGTAATGCTAACAGATACCAGTGGCTAGTATCTACAGTGAGTGACATCTGAACCTCACGTGGTTTTGGCCCTTTGGCTGTGTGCTGGGTGGGACAGGCCTGGATGGCTCCTTGTCACAGACATCCTCTTCCACACATCTATGTACGTCTACCTTTGGCATATTATAGTGTGATGTCCTTAGATACATGTATGTATTCCGATCTACTGTGTGTGCAAAGCATGAGTGGTGCATACTGAAGAGTGTCTGCACTAACATCTGTGACTGCCAGATATGTCTGGTCCACTGGTGTTTGCAGCCATGGCCTTTATTTGTTTAAGTGTGTGAGCATGCCCAGTATGACCTTTTAGTATGTTGTTGACTGACATTGCCTTCATTTCTCTAAGTGTGTGAGCATGCCCAGTATGCCCATCTGTACTGAATGTGTGGATCAAGTCCAGGTAGTTTGTACTGCAGTGCAGACCTTTGTGTTGTACACCTACAGATAGCATATTGCTTCTGCAGGGTATCCATCAATCATTTGGCAATATGGGGATAAACTGTGCAGGGGACAGTGTGTACTGTAGGTGATTGTGTCTGTGCTGCTTCAGCTGCATGGTACTGTTGTTAGTAGAAGTATTCAGATGTGTACTGTTATACACAGTGATGTTTTCTGTCCTCGTGTACTGTGAGGTGGACATTCTTGCTCACAGTGATGTTTTGGGGGACAAGGGTGACTGCAGCTGCATCCAGTATTGTGGGCAGACACCTATGTGTTCATGGTAAGTTATACCATTCTGGAGAGGGAGCTGCAAACACTTGGTGCTGGGTTTGTGTATCTGGTTCAGCACCTTGGTACAGTGCTGGCAGAGGATCCCATACTTGTACGCCCATTAACATGACAGTATGGGCTTCTCTTGCTGTGGCAATGTCTCACAGCTGTACAAATTTGCACAGGTTAGCCAGGGGCAGGGGCCATGGGTCAGGACATTTACCCTAGCATGGTGTACAGGCAGGTGTGTAGCCACCCATGTATGTGTTTGCAGCCAGAGACAGTGTGTGCACACAGCTTGGTGTCGGACCCTGAACAATCCATGCTGCCCATGCTCCCACCCCGCCTCTGTTATTCTAACTTCTTCTATACATTATGCATACATTCTCTGATACTTTCCCTAAGGGTATCACCCCATCACAGGTGTGTGTTAGTGTTGGTCCACAGTTCATGCCTGTGTTTGTCATTCATATTCTGTGTGGAGGTGGTTGTGAGTGTGTAACAACTGGACTCAATGTGGAGCGGATTTTGCAAACTTCTTATTTGGTGGCCCAAGTATATATCACAATGTCCACCATACAGGGATAACAACGTGAAATAGCCAAGAGGCTGGGGTGCAGATCCATATCCCTAACATGGTGGACATGTTGCTGTGGTTTGTCCACATGGCCTTGCATATGGCTTATGTGGAGTATGTTATGTTGTTATTTGGGTCTCCATGACATAATATGCATTGGCAGTACATGTGAGACACAGGCCTTTTGCAGACACCTGTGATGAATTAGATGTTGCTGCATGCCAGATGTAGCAGGTCATTGCATACAGTCCCAGACCACCATACAGTATATTCCCCTGGGGTGACAGGGTAGGTGTGATAGGTGTTCATGCCAATACCTCCTAACAGTCTTGCTCAGGTGGTGTGGATGCTGGCAGGGTGCTACCTACAGCTAGGGACACACCTGCATGGGACACCTGCACTGCATGCTGCAGCCTTCCTCTATTGCCATATGCATGTAGGGTCTTACTCTATCCATTCCTCACAGCAGGGATATGACCAGAGAGGTGTCTGTTGGTGGTATTTGCATGAGCTGGGTGCATGTGTACTATGGACACTACTTACATCTGACACACAGATATGCATTGGGCATTGCAGTTATGCTTGCATGTGCAGGTACATCAGCTGTTTCCCAATACATCAGTCCACCCTCCTTTGTGATCTGCGAGTGTCTGGGCAGACAACACCAGTATCCCCTACTACAGGACCAGATAATGTGATGCATACCTGTACGTACTTTTCCAAGGGTGCGTCCATTTCACAGTGACATAATATATACGGTATGTCTGGGGTACTTTCCCCTGTGTACTGCTTGAATATCTAGCCCAACGGCCATGCCATGTCAGTCTTTCAGATGGTGACACGTATTACCACCATACATTTGCAATGGCTTACTGCTAGCTTGTGTTATACTGATGGGTATTGTGTATGGCACTGCAGTTGTGAGGACTTATCTCTGTCATCAGTGGCAGTGGGCAATGGCCACCAGGCTTAGCTCAACATGCATACATACTGACCACTCTCACATGATATGAGACACACACCAACCTAACACACATACCTGCATATTGTGCAGATGCTACAACCTGTCCTGCTACCTTGGCCACCTCTATGCATCTGTGCTCCACTGGTGTTTTACCTACACTTACATGTTACTACATTTCTACATAGGGTTGTGTGGGGGCACACCTGACTGTTACAACGTGTGCACATCAGATTAGGGGGCACACCAGACCATTACTACATAATTAAGTAGGGTTGGGGGGAGCACACCTGACTGTTACTACATTTCTACGTAGGATGGGGGGCACATCTGACTATTTCTACATTTCTACACAGGATTGGGGGGGCACCTGACTGTTTCTGCATTCCTACACAGGTCTGGGGGGGCACACCTGACTATTTCTACATTTCTACACAGGATTGGAGGGCACACCTGACTGTTACTACATTTCTACGTAGGATCGGGTCACACCTGACTATTTTTACATTTCTACAACGGATTGGGGGGGCACACCTGACTGTTATTAAATTACTATGTAGGATGGGGGGCACAACTGACACTTGTACACATTTGCTATGACTGTACTGGTATGTCAGGTACTCCATTTCATTCTGTATTCTAACCTATCATGCTGACTTGAGAAATATCAGTGTACTACAGATCTTAGCTTTGATTCACCTACATATTAGTTTCTGACTTCTTACCCTTCAGAACTAATGCCCCACTGCCTGACCTGCTGTAGTCTGTCTGTGTAGGTCTGGGGAGGGAGGTTACCCATAGGCATCATTCAGAGGCCATAGCACAGTCTTTGCATTGTGTTTGTCTACACCTGTCCTGCTGGCTGTGACTGTTGTCGGGTATGTGAACTCCCCCAACTGGCATGTATGACTCACTTACCTTGTGGGTGTCCCAGTATTGATGGTGGTGCTGCAGGGCTGTCTATGTCGGATGCACATAGTACACTCCCTACACATGTTTGAGCACAGGTAGTGTCATGTTTGGCATCCCTTTTACTGTATGTGAGAGTCAGAGAGAGGTGTTATTCCCTGGGTTCCTCCTATGTCAGTGTATCTGCAATGTGTTGCCTCTTTGCCAAGGCCAGGGCATACTGGGCATGCCTCCTTCTGCCTACTGGAGCAGGCTCAGGCTGTTCCTCCTCTGAGTAACTCTGTGCCTGTGCAGGCCTTGGCAATGGTGGGGGGCTGTGTGGCCCTGCCCTGTGCTGTTCCTGCTGCACCTGTTTCCGCAGGATCATATTGTGTAGCATGGCACATACAATGACAATTTGGGTACATGTAGCTAGTGAGTACTGCAAGCCTCCACCAGGTGTGTCCAGGCACCTGAATCATGACTTGAGCATCCCAAATACATGCTCTACTATAATTCTGGTCTGTGCGCATGCCTCATTATGGAGTTCTTGTTCAGGTGTATGTGCATTTCTGAAGGGTGTCATCAGCCATGGCTCCAGTGCGTATCCAGCATCTACCACTAGGTGACCATGAGGGATGTCCCTATTGGCAAATCTCTGGTACAGCTGTGTCAGATGCCAGATGTGGTAATCATGACAGCTTCCAGGGCAGCCAGCACACACATTCATTATTATGCCCTGGGCATCACACATGACCTGGCAGTTGATGGAGGGGAAGCCCTTGTGGTTGATGTAGACCCTACTCTGCTCACCAGGTGGTGCTTTGATGCATATGTGCATGTAGTCTATAGCACCCACTACCTCAGGGTATTCTGCTATTTGGTGGAACAGTTGCATATTGCTGGCCAACGCCTCACGGATGTTGGGGAAATATACATGCTCATTGACATGTGCTGACATGGCATCCAGGAACTGGTAGAGTACCCTGGATGTTGATGCCTGTGAAATCCCCATCATATCCCCTGTTGGCCTTTGGAAGGTACCTGTAGCTAGTATTCTTAGGCCTACACATACCTTGGTATCCACTGGGCTGGGTTCCCCTCTGTTAGGTCTGTGTATCAGGTGTGGCTGGCACAGCTCAACAGTTAACTACAGGAGGTCCCTGTCCACCCTATAGTGCTCCACTATCTCCAGCTCATGTAGCCCCTGGTGGGTTACCCTGTTCTGTATACTCTTCTCCGTCTCCTCACTGTGGGTTGGTCGACAGCATTCACATCGTCACCATCCTCAGCCTCTTCCACAAGTTGTTGTATGACAGCTATTGCAGCCCCTATCATTTTGTTGCTTTGTTTGTTAAAAGTTCCCTGTTTGTATACACCAGTGGTGTAGAGTGTGGGAAAAAACAGACGGGAAGGTGTTTGCATAGTTTATAGTAGTGTTCTGGGTGGGTCTGGTCTGCTGCCTGTGTAATTGGCTGATTCTGATACATTTCACCTGCCAGCTATGCTAGTTCTCCTAAATTACCTTTCTACTGCTGTTTTCCCTTCCCATTGCATTCCTGTTTAAGCCAGGGGGCGCGCCGTGCAAACACAGTGCTCAAATGTGCACAGAGATGCTATTTCCTGGTTTAACTTTTTTCTTTCCTTTAAAACCCGGTGTGTGGTGCACACAACCACTTAGGCAATGTAAAGTGTGTTAGGCAGACTCAGACACACACCCTTGCTTAGCTGTGCTTAGCTAGGAGCAAACCTGAGCCACAGAGCTCCAATCCACTTTCAGTATGCCTGACACACACCCCTATGATGTCAGCTAATTCCTAGGCTAGCACCAAGCTATTCCTGCTCTTACTCTGTTGGGACCTGACTAGCATGCTGGGGGAAACTGGGATTTACTATCATTCCCCTCATTTGCATAGGATTGCCTGCTAATGCATAGTTACATATCTCACACTGGGCCTCCCCTCTTAGCAACCACTACTCACTGGCCATGTTGTCTTCTGCCTGCCATTGACTTTAATGTCAGAATAGTGATTTTAGTTAGAATGCTTATTTTAGGTTTATTTTCTTATTTTCCCCACGATCCCGTTTGCGCACCACTGTCCTACGCTTAAACAGCTGAGATTGGTTAAAAAAAAAAATAAAAGTTGATTTTTTATTTTTTAAGCTGATTTCAATGCCAATGGCCTTATACTTGTCCATTAGCATGCTTCCTGACTGATATCCACCCTTTATTTGGAGTTATCATGGCTCTGTTTTGGAATGTGCAGAAAAGTACTCGGTTAATAACCGAGTACATTTCTGCAGATTACACTAGTCCTGCACGGCCGGTTTCCAGCTTCCTGGATCACAAATTCCCCTCATTTGCATGGATTTCTCCTGCAAATGGGGTAATTTGCATACAGAAGCTTAGTCCGTGTAGGACTAGTGCAGGAGTGCTCATGCATGCCCCTGCAGGCTATTCCTGGATCACACGGCAGACATTATGTCTGCTGGATCTCCTGCACTAATACTGTACGCCATGCATGGCTTGCAGAATCTGGGGGTATGTGTTTCACCTTTGAGTAGTGCCAGAGGAAGATTTATCTGAATGGTGGTAGCAGGCTAGCCCTGGTCAGTACAGGTACATTACCAGATGAGATTGAGGTAGGCTTTTAATTGGGTTTTAAAGATGGGGCTGCTGTTTTGCAATCTGATATTTGGTGGAAGAGAATTCCACATTTTAGCAACTGTGTAGGAGTAGAGAGATTCACCAGCACTATGCCTATACTTAGTTACTTCAAAAAGGGCTTTGTTTGTGTATCTTAGTTGGCGAACAGAGTTAAAGCAAGTATGTATGTTTTCAAACAGTCATATAACAGTATTAGTTTCAGTTTATGTTTTTATCAATGTTCAGTAAATACTTACAAAAATATTAATAGTTTAGTCTCCAGAATATAACAATAATATATTTCAGTTTATTTGTGTTCAGGTAACACTGTCAAAATGTTCTCATATTTTCAGGCACTTGTACAATAGTATTCATTTTCAGTTTATCTATGTTCAGGCAATCAAAATGTTCTCAATTGTACAATAGTTCCAGTTTTAGTGATGTTTTTATCTGTATTTAGTTAACACTGGCAAAATATATGCTGTGAGATTCACGAATGAAAAATCTCCATGCAAGAGCAGTGTAGCCATTTCTGCATGGAATATGGCTGCAGAGCAATCCAGGAATGTGCCGTTTTGACGTGCACAAGTGAGCCAGCACTGTTGCTGCACAGAAACCTGTGCAGGATGCTAATTACCTCATTTGCTGGTGAAAAACATGCAAATGAGGTAAAATAGCAGTCCGGGAAGCAGGCAGGTAATTGTGCAGGAAAAGTGTAAGGTGCAGAAATGTATTCAGCTACTTGCCGAATACATTTCTGCAAAAATGAAAACAGAGCCATGACAGCTCCAATAAAAGCATGTACCCTAATCTGTAGGCATGCCAATGGCCAACTATATGGCCATTGGCATGGAAAAGTATTTATTTTTTATAAAAATAAAAGGTTTTTTTTTGGCAGATCTTGGCCATTTAAACATAGGGCAGCGCCACTCGTAAACAGGATTGTGGGGAAAATAAAAAAAATTAATGTGAAAAGTCAATTTTAAGGGAAATTTGCATTTTTGCCATTATACTCAATGGCAAGCAGAATCAAAACCATGGCAGGGAGCAGTGGTTGCTAAGGGGGAAGGCTCAGTGTAGTGCAGTAACTACGGATTAAGGCAGTGGGATATTTTAATCAGGGGACTTATACTGAATCACAAAATTCTTCTAAGTGTCACACTGCACCTAACTGTGTAGGTGCTGTAACACCATTGTGCAGGCAGGAGGAGCAACTAACATGAAAAAGGGCTGTGTCATGCTTGCTGTAAGCGCACTGGAGCACTGTTGCCTGGGTTTGTTCTTAGCTAAGCACAGCTAAGCGTGGGGGTGTGTCTGAGGCTGTATAGTCTTATTCCATGAACTGAGGAGCGTGTTTGTGCCCAGGGGAGGGCCATTTCTTGCTATTTACACTAGCTAAATGGGTGTGCATGGCACGCCGGGGCTTAAACAAGTAGGATATAGGGGAAAAGGAAATAGCAGAACATGGGAAATGCAGTACAAATCAGCATTATGGGATTCTACAACTCACAATGGGCCATTGATAGCACTCGATAATACAGCTGGCAGGTGGCTGCATAGCTGAAAATGGGAGGAGATGTAAAAAAAATAAAGGGCAACAGCACAATAAAGGAAAAATGAAATACAAATCACTGATATGGAACTCTTGCAACTTACAATGGGCCATGCAAAGCACACAATAATACAGCTGGCATATGGCTGCATAGCTGAAAATGGGAGGAGATGTAAGCAAAAAAATAATTAAAAAAAGAGCAACAGCAGAATAAAGGCAATCATGCACAAATTACCACTAATGCCTCTAACCCTCACAGTGGCCAAATTAAAGCCATGAGTAATATAGGTGGCAGCTGGAATATATCAAAGTCAGCCAAGTATACAGGCAGCATCTGCAGCACAACAGTATAAAGTATGGAAACACCTTACAGTCTGTTTTTTCCCGCAAACTCTGCACCATTGGTGTATACATGTGGGGAATTTTAACTGGAAAAATGTTAGGGGCTGCCATTGCTTTGATACATCAGTATGTGCTAGAGGCTGATGGTGGAGAGGAGGATAATGCTGGCAACCACCACAGACCAAGGAGGAGGAGAAGAGTGTTCAGACTCAGAGTAACTTACCAGGGGCTACAGGATAGTAGAGGGCTACAGGGAGGACAGAGACATACTTCAGCAAATCACCGAGCAGTGCCGGCTTCAACTCAGAGCTAGAACCAACAGAGGAGAAGCCATCCCAGTGGATACCAAGGTATGTGTAGCCTTAATAATTCTAGCTACAGGTACTTTCCAAAGACCTACTAGGGACATGATGGGGGTCTCACAGGCATCTGCATCCAGGGTACGCCACCACTTCCTGGATGCCACGCTACTACATGCTGGTGAGCACATTTACTTCCTCAATGCCCATGAGGAGAGGACCAGCAATATGCCTCTCTTTCACTATGTAACAGAATACCTGGAGGTACTGGGTGCCATAGACTGCACGCACATGGACATCAAAGCACCACCTGGTGAACAGGATAGAGTCTACTTAAACTTCAAGGGATTCCCCTCCATCAACTGCCAGGTCATGTGCAATGCCTATGGCATTATCATGAATGTGTGTGCTGGCAGCCCTGGAAACTATCATGACTCCCACATCTGGCATTCATCACAGCTGTACCAGGCATTTGACAGTGGGGGCATCCCATATAGCCATCTGGAGGGGGATGCTGGCTATGCACTGGAGCTGTGGATGATGACACCCATCAGAAATGCACACACACCCACACAAGAATGCCATAATGAGGCACATGCACAAACCAAGATCATTATAGAGCATGTGTTTGGGATGCTTAAGTCACGGTTACGCTGCCTTGACATATCTGGTGGAGCCTTGCAGTACTGTTCAACCACATGTGCACACATTTTCATAGTATGTGCCATGCTACACAATATGATCCTGTGGAAACTGCTGTAGCAGGAACAGCATGGGGAAGGGCCACACAGCAGCCAACATAGGCGGCCCTCAAGCATCATCAACGCAATTGCTGCAAGCACAAGGTAAGTCAGTCTTAACAATAAATGAACGGAATAGTATGTTCTGCTAGCATATCTATGGTAATGCTGCATGCATGCAAGGGAATGGGGTGACCTACTGGGATAGCAGCACACAACTGACAGCTATGTGGGAGAGCAGGAAATGTCTGGCCAAAACTGGCCTCCACACAGTATGCAGTAATACCCAAGGTGGCATATTGCAAAGCAGTATATGTGTGGGGACAATTATGTGGGGGTCATAGGTCACAGGCATGGATATCAGGGTGGGGGGGTCCCATAACCACCCCTCACACCCACACAGCAAGTCAGCTGTAGAAAACCACAGAGAAATGTCTCGTAAAGGCACAGAAATGGCGGCAATGTTGAATTAATCCCTACAGACTCACACAGTGATAGCACAGCAGGACCCACAGTTGCAGTAAGGCTATGAAGGGAAAGAAGCCTGAAACTCAAATTTATGCCAGTACAATCTGACCTGGGCTCTTTACTGATATGCCTCCAGTCCCCAAGACAGGGCACAGTAGCATGGTAAATGGAACCAAAATGTAAAGCAAATAGCACAGTCTGTGCAAATGTGTACAGTTGACAGGTGTGCCCCCCATATACCCACACAAATGCAGTAACATATATGTTTGCATGGAAATAGCAGCATAGCACACATTGGCAGGGCTGTACCAATACACATGAAAACATGTTGCCTGTCCAGAATATGCAGGGATCAATGAGCTATGTTTATGTGTGGTTAACACTGTCTGGATCTGGCCAGCACATTCTCCTGGCAGTTGTCTTGTACTGCCCTAGGTACAGGGCTGCCTTTCCATTTCCTTTATCAGCACCTTTGGCCAGTTGTCCGCCCAGTAAGTTCTGTAGTGTATGTGATAACTGCACAATGCAATAGTACAAATCACTTGCTTTCAGGGGCTCTAATGTCAGATCTGGTAAATAAGTGTGTGTTTGTAAGAAGAAGTATTTTGATAAGTCTCCCACCCGCTGCCCTACTTTATCAGTCCTGCTGATGTCATTTCTCGTTATCAGCACCTTTGGCCAGTTGTCAGCCCAGTAAGTTCACTAGCATGTGCGATAACTGTGTAACATTATAGTACAAATAACTAGATGGGCGAAGGTTCTACTCTCAAATCTGGCAAATGGGTGTCTAAGTGTGTGTGAAAGTGTGTATGTTTGTAGGGAGAAGTATTTTTCTAAGTTTCCCACCCACTGGCATACTTTATAAGTCCTCTGATATCATTCCCCTTATCAGCACATTTGGGTAAGTCTAGTAAGCTCTGTAGCATGTGTGATAACTGAGTAACACTATAGTATAAATAACTAGATAGGCAAGGGGTTTATTCTCAGATCTGGCAAATGTTTGTGTGGTGTATAAGTGTGTGTGCAACTGTTTATGTTCATAGGAAGAAGAGTTTTTATAAGTTACCCACCCACTGGCCTAGTTTTCAGTTATGCCGATGTCACTCCCCTGATAGGTTCATAGGTGTATACTAGGCTAATGGCCCTGGAGCCATTACAAGCCTAGCCCATAGAAGTACCCTGCCATTGTGCCACTCGACATTAGATCCCAGTGACCCCAATATGTAGACCCACTGGAGTAATCCCTGAGGTGAACTTTCTATTACCCATCCACTCATCAAGATCTCTCTGGAACAGGGTCATCTAGGTGCTTTGCTTGACATGTATGGGAAGTCTATTCCAGGGCATGTGCAGTGTCTGGGTGAGGAACCTGTCCCTCCAGCATGTTGTGTTGATTGTGGTAATGAGGTCGAGGTCCCTGCAATGTGTGATGCAGAGCGACTGGGATGCCTTTAGATGTAACATTTGTAAAAGAGCTGGGTCAGTCATGGCTTTGCAAGTCAAGCAGAGATTACCTCTAAGTAGGTGATATGAGACAGAGAATAGCTGGAGTCATTTGAGTCTGTCTGTGTAGGACATGTGTTTACTGCCTAGGATCCTCATTGTGAGGTACTTCTGTGGCCTCTCCAGCTGTTGCAGGTGTCTAGTGAAGTACATGTCAATTGGGCCATTATACTTGATTGGTCTAATGAGGGAAGAGTACATAGAAATGATGACCTCCTTCTTCCTGGATGCAAAACCTTTGGTAATGAGATGTGCCACATAGAAGGATTTCCTGACAACAGTGGCAATGTGATGGTTAAAGGAGATGTTGGTGTCAACCTGTATCCTCAGATCTCTTATAATGCCTACAGTGTTTAGTGGGCTCCCATCGATGTGGTACTTAGTGGGAACTAAGATTTTACTAAAGGGACTAATGATGCATTTTGTGATTTTAAGCTTCAGGCCATGGTTTCCTCACCAGTCAGTGGTCTCAGAGAGGCCTTTCTGTAGGATGTCTGCATCACTTGTGGAGTTAATGATGGCTCCCAGCTTGCAGTTGCCTGTGAACTTGGTCAGCCAGACTTCCTTTGTGTTAATCTGGACTCCTGAGAAGTAGATGCTGAACAGGAGAGTACCCAGGACTGATGTGCTAACCTGGACTCCTGAGACGTCGATGCTGAACAGGAGAATACCCAGGACTGATCCCTGTGGGACTCCACTCATGACTGGCTTGCAGTCTGACTTGGACCTTGCTACTTTTGCACTAGGTGTTCTATCTATGAACCAATTTGCACCTCCCCAGTGATATAGGGGTTGATGCCTAGTTTAGTGGGATCATCCATAATTCCTGACTGAGGAATGGTATTAAGAGCCTTGGTCAGATTGATATAGGCTGTATGCAGTGTCTTACTGTCATACACAGCCTTGGTGACTGACGCAAATAAGTCAACCAGATTGAGCAGGAATGATCTCCCTTTCACAAAGCCAAACTGTGTGGGGTCCAGTGTTAGGAGATTACTTATATGTTTGCTGATCAGGTCCCTGATGATGCACTCCATAGCTGTACATATCAGACTTGTCAGGCTACTGGACTGATAATTCCCAGGGTCTGTAGTTGCCGCACCTTTATGGAGAGGGTTAACTGTAGCAGTGCGCCATTTGGGAAGGACAAAGCCTGAGGTGAGGCTGTGACTGAACAGGGCACACTAATGTGGTGCCAGGTAATGTCTTAGTTCATGTAGAACACAGCCAGGGATAATTTGGGGTCCCATGAAAGTTGTATTCTTGCCCATGGACAATGCAGGTGTAACCTGGGTGGCAGTATTCCTGGGGGCCTGACATTCTTCTGGTATTCTGATTGTTCTCCTAGGGGGGAGAGGGGTAAAGCTGTCACTGAATGTATTGGCAAGAATGTTGGCAATATCTGTTGGTTCAGTATAGGAGGTAGCATTGTGCAGTAACTCAGAGCACTTCTGAGTATTGGCGTGGAGGTTCTTGATATGACTATCAAAAGATCTGTGATTGTTGTCAGTGTCTGCTGAAATTCTGCAATCATAGGCAGTTTTAGATGATTTCATGAGGGGTCCCAAGTTGTTATTGAGGCTAAAAAGAGAGTTTTACCACTCTTGGGACTCCACCTTCTGCAATCATAGGCAGTTTTAGATGATTTCATGAGGGGTCCCAAGTTGTTATTGAGGCTAAAAAGAGAATTTTACCACTCTTGGGACTCCACCTTTTTCTGCAACAGTTTCCTCCTTCTGTTGTACAGGTTATTAATGGCAGAAGTCCACCAGATTGGCCTCCAGTGTTTGGAGGAGAATGTCATGGTTCTGTTGGGTATGACTAGTTACATGCATTGATGCATATGTTTGTACAGTGCATTTGTGTATGATTCAGCAGTCATGCAGGTATTTTCCATTGGCATGGGTGCTGTGAAGTTAGCAACCTCTGTTCTTATGACTCCAAAGTCAGCTTTGGAGAAGTTTTTCAAGGTGGTTACCTTTCCGTGGTGTGTCAGTGAGATGTGGATTTCCATGGTGATTACTCTACGTTGGATCTGACCAGGTAGTGATAAACTACTGTCAAGCAATGGTCCCATAAGTTAGTAATCCACACAGGTCAAGGATGTTGCTTCCTCTATTGGGTGTCAGAATGAGCTGGTCCAGGGCATTGGAACTAATGAATTCCAGGAAGCGTTGGGCCAGTGTATTGGTGCTTGAGTATCTTACCCAGTTGATGCTGGGGTAGTTGAACTCTCCTAGTATGCGAGTGTTGGGTTGGACCTTGATAGATTCCAGGGTGTTGAGGAATGTGGATTGAGAGACTAGGTATATGGATGTGGACCTATAGCAGACTATGACCTGGATTGCACTATTACCCAATGTCAGTTGTACCTGAAGTATCTCAGATGCATTATGCTGGGATACTACTCTGGATGTGTGCATATCCATTATTAATATGGAGACACCACCGCCTTTGTAGCTGTGGTCCATGTTTTGAGGCTGACAGGTGTGGAATGAGGTATAGGCTGGTAGTGCAGGGGTGCTGTCTGTTGCTGTAAACCAGGTCTCCGTTAGAGCACAAATATCAGTGTTCTCCATTTTGAAGAGCGCTCCGAGTGGCTGCATCTCAATATGTAGATGTCTAGTGTTGAGAAGCATGACCCTCAGATTGCTTATGTATAGTTGTTATGATGGTAATTTGATTTGGAACACCACCTAAAAAGGCACTATTGGGGTGGCAAGACACTTAGCCAGTACCTGGAAACCCAGGGGTGGCAGATGCAGGCCATTGCAGTCTGTCCATCATGTCATCCCAAGTAGACAGATACTGGATCCCATGACAGTGACACCAGACACTTAATCTTATTGTTTAAGTCAATCATTTGTTTTTTGTACTGCAGTATCATTCTGGGTGACAGTAGTATACTGCCCAGGGCTACTGTCATACCTGCTTGGACCACATAATCTGAGAGCTCCACCATGTCTCTTTTCATATAGTCCATGGGGGTTTGTCTCAGGTCATTCACACACACATTGGACAATGACAGAGTGATACTTGTAGTTGTGGAGTGACTTGACTGAGTGTGTTATGATAGACAGCTGACTGTTACCTCCTCTATGTTCAACCTAGTGAGCAGGACATCTGTGTGCCTCACTATTGAGTCACCTATGATTGCTGTATCAGGAAAGGCGGTTAGCCTTTGGGGCATAGGTTGAGGGGCACACTGTGTAGGTGAGATATGTGTCCTGTGGTTTGTGCTGTGTTGTGGTGGTCCAGTGGGTGTCTGTCTTGGCGGTCTCCGCTGTTTGGGTGAATGTCTATTGAGTGCCTCTGTGTAGGTGGGTGTGTTGTTATTGTTTGTATGTCAGAGCTGTGATAGTGGGTGTTCTGGAGGGGGATGTTTTCCGTGTGGTGTGTTACAGGTGTTGCCCCTTCTCCTCTAGACCCGCTAGTCCAGTCTTCGCTGGAGAGTGCATATCTTCCAGTTCGGTGATATAGGGGTATCTCTCATAAGTCTGAGTGTTGGGAGTTTACAGGAGAGGGTTGTCTGTGTACATGAGGCAGTTGCAACAGTGCCTCAGAATGCCCAATTGCACCAGGTTAATGGGCAAAAGTACAGAGAACTCCACTTTAATCGTGCCAGGAGGGGTGGTCATAACTACTAAGTAGTGGAGCTAATTCCATTTGGAATGACTACTGCTGATGCCTCTCAGGTGTGCTAGAATAATTGATAAAAAAACTGTTGAAGTGGAAAGCTATTAGGCTATTTGAAATGCAGGAGAGAAAGAACTAGCAAGATCTAAGGGAAAAACGAAAGACAGACTTTGTGGCACCTGTAACAGTTTACCTCAGCTATGCAGTTATCAGCACCTTTGGCCAATTATCAGTCCAGTAAGCTCTGTAGTATGTGTGATAACTGCGTAACACTATAGTACAAACAACTAGATAGGTAAAGGTTCTAATCTCAATAAGGGCAGGTGTATGTTTGTGTGGGAATCATATACTATGTGTGTTATACCATTCTGAGTTGTGTACCACCTTGTAAACTTCCCATCACCCTACTTTACTAGGCCTGCTGATGTCATTCACCTCCGAAGTTCCTTGGGACTAAGTGAAATGATGTATGCTCCATGGTGTGTCTGATAACTGTGTAACACTGTAGTAGAAATAATTAGTTAGGTAGAGGCTCTAATTTCACTACTGGCAACTGTTTGTGTGAGAACCATATACTGTGTGGGTTATGCCATTTTGAGTTGTGTACCACCCTGTAAACTTCCCATCACCCTACTTTACTAGGCCTGCTGATATCATTCACCTTAGAAGTACCGTGGGAGTAAATGAAATCGTATAAGTTCCATGGTGTGTCTGATAACTGCATAACACTATAGTAGAAATAAATAGATCAGTAGGGGTTCTAATCTCAATGCTAGCAACTGTGTTTGTGTGGCTTTGGGTGAAGATCATATCCTGTTTGGCTGATACCATTTTGATTTGTGTACCATCCACGTCTGTTTACCACCTCCCGATGGCATTATTTTATATAGCGTGGTAGCATCTGCCTCATGTGCAGCATGTTAAACCACTGTGCGTGCCATACCAGCCCTCTGTACAGATGTCTATGGAATATCCAGATGTTTGCAACCTATATGTGGTCTGTGTCTCTTAACAATGCCCATGTATGTGATATTATTGCCAAATTGACCACAGTGAGTGTAGTGACACACATGCCAGCATCAGGCATCATATCTGACTGAAACATTATGCTGATACAATGTCTGCTACACTATCACTTGTCCAGGCTTGTAGGAGCAATACATAACTCATCATCCTATTTCTGGTGGGTTATTTCACCATCCATGAAGGTATTCAGAACATTTCGTGTTGTAAGAGGTTGTGTGTTATGTCCCATGCATATAATCTATGTGGGGCATGTCATGTGTATGTAGTAGTACAGTACATGAAGGTGGAAATGTAGGTTTGCTAATCTATTGCCAACTGTGTTTATGTTACTGTGTGCACATCCCCTGTGTCAGTCCTTACTGTATGTATGCAAAGGATATACCATTTTGTCTCCCTGTTCCACCTTGTGAACTCAGGAATACATACCACAAACCTATCATACACAGTATCATGCATGCCCTCATCAACTGCATCAGGGTTGAGTGTATGGGAAAATAATGTCAGGGCCAACAGGTGTTGACAGGTGAATCTGTTGCAGTTAATGTAATGGCTATGCTTGTGAGGAACCTGCTGACAGTACTGCAATAACCTGTTATGTATGTATGAGCCTGTGGTACTACACACAACTCACTAAGCTGACATGTCTGAAGGCTACCTGTCTGTGACAAGGGGTATGTATGCAAGGTCACATTGTCTGACAGCAGTGTCCCTCACACACTGTTGCATGCATACACACCTGGTACATGTACATATAAAGCTGTGCCTTGCCTATGCCATGGTCATTGTATTCCCACGCTGCCATACTCCCTCTTAGGAATGTCTGCAGGGCCGCAGCCTGCAGACACACAGACACCTGGAACACAAACAGAATACAGCATGTCAGACTACATTCAGTCAGTGGTACTAACAGCCATAATGCATCTTGGGTAATAAGATACATACACCTGTACATGTACCCATAACAAATGCAAGCAGACAGCACCTTACATAGTATTACATAGCTATACTGTACTATATTCACCCTGTGCATCAGACCCATATAAGCATGTCCCTGCATCGATGGTATGGAGGACAGAGATGTGGCACAGGTATCATCATATACAGAGGGTGTGGTGTGGGTTTTCCAGAGGCCTAGGCTGGGCCATACAGTTGACATCATGTGTGTGTGTTTGGAGGGGTATCCAATAGATGGGCTGTGCAGAGGTGCTGTGTGTATCTGGAGGTGACCTGCCTGTGATACAGATGTGTGTATGTATGCATGCACACAGTCATGCCATGTGGCTGTCCTACACAGGGGTCCATTGGATAGCTGTGGACCGTACATGGCAGGGTGTCCAGTTCACCATCTCCAGCCATGGGTATGGGAACTGGTCCTGCCAGGGGTATCACTGGCACCGACAGCCCAAGGACAGATGTAGTACTGCTTCCTGGTGGTGACTGCTGTCTGCTGGATCCATGCCCCTGATGGGACTGGACAGGACCATGTGCCCATGGCCTGCTCAGGGTTGATGTGGAAAGCAACACCCCTTCGGTCGTGCTGGTGTCACTGCCACTACAGGAGTGTGAAGGTTCATGGCCTCGTAGACTCTCAGCTGTTGTTGGTGCTGACCTACGTCCATCTCCCACCACATGCTGTAGCACAGACATGCTACAGTCGAGGATTGCCAAGGTGTCACCCCACCATCTATTCATGACCTCAGTATTTTGATATATGGCCTCAACAGGGTCATGTATGTCACCACATAAATCAGGAAGAGTTGCATCCACCACCCTGAGTATTTGGTGTGGCTTTTGCTACATGCCTGTGCATCCATGATAGCCTAATACATGCATCTGGTGACTCCTGCTGTGGTACTTGTGACAGGGGATTGATGAGCAGCGGTCCTGCTGTGAGCACCCCTGTCCATTTGCCTGTTTGGAACCTCGCCTGCACTCTGGTTATGGCCAGTGTCTACACTCACACCTGCCATAGTCGCCACTCTAGCCTGTTCAATGCCACCACCTGCCAAATGTCCATCATCTGTGGCCACTGGTGACAGGGTATGTGTGGGCATTGTCAATGTGTGCGGGGATGGTGTGGACAAGAGTGGGATGCCAACCAATGGCACAAATTCAGCCCCTGGCAACCCCACCTGTACCTCACTATTCCTATCATCATTGTCAGAGTCTGCAGAGATAATGACATCAGTTTCCAGGCGTTAGGGACCCCGAAACCCATTACTACCTGTGAGGGATAGACAACATATGTACATTAATACCTGCACTTTGAGGTTGGCTGGTATATACACACACACACACTCACACACACACACACACACACGCACACTTACAGGTGAGGTGGCACAAACCTGTTACACAGACCACACATTACCCAAATGGTGACATGCATGACACATGGTCCTCAATATCATGCATTGCAGCCAGTTTTACATGTAACTAACAATACAGAGCTCTGGAATACGTGATTAGTGTTAGTAGGTGATTGCCCTTCCCCAGCACATGCTGCACTCATGTACACATCATTGCTGTTCAACTGTATAGCACAGCGGCAAGTATTACATAACATACCACACAACTGTACAGATCCTCGCAGGACGTGTAGATGTCTAGCTCATATGTTTGCTCTGTTTCTCATAATCCCTGTGTTTCTATGATACATAATTGGGATGATCTGAGTGACATCATTAATTAATGACATACATTTGAGTGTCAGACCTCCAAACTAGCAGTAAATGTATGGTCATACAATTCCTGTTACACCACCAACCTTCTAAGCTTACAGTGGATATGATAAGTGTACACAACCCTGTTAACATGCCATGTTCTTGTAGTATATGAGATAACACCACAATAATGCATTCAAATATGTTGCCCACCTTTCATGTGACATATGACCTGTGCAATCCAATTGATAAACAAACAAATGTGTTACTTGTAAAATATAATGACTGCAATATGTACAACATGGTGATTGCAAAATTGTGCACACCCTTAAAATGATACTTCATTGCAGCACCTTGTTAGTGACTTACAGCATTCACTCTTCTTGTGAAGGTGTCTATAAGCATGGCACATCTTGACTCGGCATTATTTGGCCACTCTTCGATGCAAAGGTCACCCAACTCTGTCAGACTGGAAGGGCAGATCATGTGGACAGCCCTCGTCGGGTCACACTGAGGTTTATCTATCTGGTGTAGGTCTAGGCTCTGGCTGTGCCAATCTATAACCATGAGTGTGTTCAGGCGGAGCCTTTCTTAGGTAGCTTTGGATGTATGCTTCGGGTCTTTGTCATGTTGAAGGCTGTCACTCTTCCCATCCTCAGTGTTCTAGCAGACGCCTGATAGATTTGAGCCAGACATGAGTGTTATTTGGAACTGTTCAGAATTTCCACCACCATGATTATAGGCCCAATTCTGGCTTTGGAACAGCATCCCCACAGCAGGCTACTGCCACCAGCATGATTCACCATGGGGATGTTGGTGTTCAGGTTAAGAGGGGTGTTGCTTGTGCACCACACATACCTTTTGGTATTGTGGCTGTGAGGTAAATCCATAGTCTTATTACACCATAACACATTTTCACACATGCCTTTGGGAGACTTGATGTGCTGTATTGCAAATTATATCCACCCTTGGATGTTTTTTGGTGTGGGGAAATGTTTCCATCTTCTGACCATACCCCATAGGCCAGATGTATGCAGAATATGGGAGAGTGGTCTCACGTGTAGTACACAACACCAGTACTTGCAAGAGATTCCTGCAACTCCCTCAGTGTTGCTGTATGTCTCCTGGCAGCCTCCCTGACCAGGTTTTGACATGTTTTGTCATAATTTTTGGAGGGACATCAGGTTCTTTTCAACAGCACTGTTGTCCCATATTCAATCCACCTTTTGACAACTGTCTCCACTGTGTTCTATGGTGTATGCAATGCTGTGGTAATGTTGTTGTACCCTACTCTTGACTGATATCTTTCAAATATGAGATCCCTTTGCTGATTTCTAAGCTGTCTGCAAGTCATGGCTGTTGCTGTTGCAGGCAACTGAGCAAATGTCTTGAATATCCTAAATGGACAGCAGACTGTTATTTGGTGTTACTCAGAGTGCCTTTACTTGATGGCAGGTGTGTACCCAAGCAGACTGAATACTATTAGTAAATCACAAGCTGCTGCAATAAAAGATTATTTGAAGGGTGTGCACATATATGCATCCAGCTTATTGGCAGGTTTGTATACTCCATATGTGGTGCCCAACAGACTGGTTTTACAAGTGAATTGTTCATGTCATACATCACATTACAGGTTGGAAAAGGTGTGGACTGACATATTGTGTCTCAATTTGTATATATATATCACAAACACCTGGCATCTTAACAGGGGTGTGTACACTGTTTATATCCACTGTATGACATTAATGTTTCACACATGTCCCTACCTTAGGCCATTTGTCCCCCCATTTTACTGGTCTCTGTCCAGATGCCTTGCACTGACAGGTTGTGAGGTATGCTACAGGGATGTTGCATTCTCTTCAGATATGCCCCTGTGGTGACCAATGTGATGCAATGCAGTTAACCCCACCACAAGTGAACATGCACATAAAGCAATATGGCTATGAGTGACAGTTTTATGCATGGTATATTACATGGCATTCACATGCTTGTAGCACTGGCAAGCCACAACAGAACAATTCCATGCTCACCAGCTTCAGACTGCTGTCCCACATGCAGACTGGAAGGACCTAGGTAGTTGTGGTAGAGAAGTATTGTCAGCAGACTCACATGTGGCATTGGTACAGGATGGATGCAGAATGTCTGCACATTTACAGTACAACAGCCAATACTACACAATTTGCTCTCCTTCACCATAGATGTGCACTTCTCTGCATTAGAAAACCCCATCCACAACTGCAATATGACCTGAAACATGCACATAAATACTCTACAAATACAAGTATGTCTGCTACACTAGTCTAGTAATCTCCACTGGGCCCTTACCTGCACATTTCTTGTCCATTGTCTGGGTACCACCCACCTCCAGCATGTGGGGGGTATCTACTCTGGTGTTGTACTGTGATGGTTGCCCCAAGGTTGCCTAGAAGCTCCTCAGTGGGTGTCAGTGGGGGCTGCATGGCTGGCCCCGATCTGTGGCTGTGCGGTCCCTGGCCACTACAGCAGCCCTTTGCTGGTCATCGCGTATGAGGTCATTTCCATAATGCCGGACCTCCTCGTATGTATATGCATGCATTCTGACATAATTTACCCTGTGGACAAGGTCGTTCCACAGGCTTGTCATCTCCTGCAGATGTTGCTGCCTCCAGCCAAACATTATGGCATGGTTCTCTTGTATGGCTTCTATGATTATATTTGTCTCAGCCACTGAGAAAGTAGAACTTTGCTGTTGCGACATTGCACATGGAAGACATAAAAAGGGAAACACATCACAGAACCCCATACATTTGGCAACAGCATGTACAGAACCTGCATAGCTACATTGAATAACAGTAGCCACCACTCACAACCACAACATACCCCTATAATCTATCAGCACTGTATCTGCTTGCATTACACTGCTGGTCCTGATGTGTCATATTCCCCCCGATGAGGGCTAGTTAATTTCATAATCCTCTACTCCTCATTCATGTCTGTGTAGAGGGATGGCATTGGCCATCTTAAATGTGGATGGGGTATGGATGGTGCTGCTCCTCATTCATGTCTGTGTAGAGGGATGACATTGACCATCTTCCATGTGGATGAGGTGTGGATGGTGCTACTCCTCATTCATGTCTGTGTAGAGGGATGACATTGGCCATCTTCCATGTGGATGGGGTGTGGATGGTGCTACTCCTCATTCATGTCTGTGTAGAGGGATGACATTGGCCATCTTCAATGTGGATGGGGTGTGGATGGTGCTGCTCCTCATTCATGTCTGTGTAGAGGGATGACATTGACCATCTTCCATGTGGATGAGGTGTGGATGGTGCTACTCCTCATTCATGTATGTGTAGAGGGATGACATTGGCCATCTTCCATGTGGATGGGGTGTGGATGATGCTACTCCTCATTTATGTCTGTGTAGAGGGATGACATTGGCCATCTTCCATGTGGATGGGGTGTGGATGGTGCTACTCCTCATTCATGTCTGTGTAGAGGGATGACATTGGCCATCTTCAATGTGGATGGGGTGTGGATGGTGCTACTCCTCATTCATGTCTGTGTAGAGGGATGACATTGACCATCGTCCATGTGGATGGGGTGTGGATGGTGCTACTCCTCATTCATGTCTGTGTAGAGGGATGACATTGGCCATCTTCCATGTGGATGGGAAGTGGATGGTGCTACTCCTCATTCATGTCTGTGTAGAGGGATGACATTGGCCATCTTCAATGTGGATGGGGTGTGGATGGTGCTACTCCTCATTCATGTCTGTGTAGAGGGATGACATTGACCATTGTCCATGTGGATGGGGTGTGGATGGTGCTACTCCTCATTCATGTCTGTGTAGAGGGATGACATTGGCCATCTTCCATGTGGATGGGGTGTGGATGGTGCTACTCCTCATTCATGTCTGTGTAGAGGGATGACATTGGCCATCTTCAATGTGGATGGGGTGTGGATGGTGCTACTCCTCATTCATGTCTGTGTAGAGGGATGACATTGGCCATCTTCAATGTGGATGGGGTGTGGATGGTGCTACTCCTCATTCATGTCTGTGTAGAGGGATGAAATTGGCCATCTTCCATGTGGATGGGGTGTGGATGGTGCTACTCCTCATTCATGTCTGTGTAGAGGGATGACATTGGCCATCGTCCATGTGGATGGGGAGTTGATGGTGCTACTCCTCATTCATGTCTGTGTAGAGGGATGACATTGGCCATCTTCCATGTGGATGGGGAGTGGATGGTTCTAATCCTCATTCATGTCTGTGTAGAGGGATGACATTAGCCATCTTCAATGTGGATGGGGTGTGGATGGTGATACTCCTCATTCATGTCTGTGTAGAGGGATGACATTGGCCATCTTCAATGTGGATGGGGTGTGGATGGTGATACTCCTCATTCATGTCTGTGTAGAGGGATGAAATTGGCCATCTTCCATGTGGATGGGGTGTGGATGGTGCTACTCCTCATTCATGTCTGTGTAGAGGGATGACATTGGCCATCGTCCATGTGGATGGGGAGTTGATGGTGCTACTCCTCATTCATGTCTGTGTAGAGGGATGACATTGGCCATCTTCCATGTGGATGGGGTGTGGATGGTGCTACTCCTCATTCATGTCTGTGTAGAAGGATGACATTAGCCATCTTCAATGTGGATGGGGTGTGGATGGTGATACTCCTCATTCATGTTTGTGTAGTGGGATAACATTGGCCATCTTCAATGTGGGATGGGGTGTGGATGGTGCCAAGGCTTGGTGTGACTACAGTGTGCAATGTAGCTGGAAGCACATGCCTGGGTTCATGTAGGATGTGGACAGTGATGTTATCAGGTCCCATGGATGCTTAGGTTTGTTGCCTTTCAGTAGGCAATAGGTACCTGCTCACTGGTGATGAGGGGAGGGGTGTGGGTGCTGTGCATATCCACCTATAGTGATGCTGAGCCAGGGGGTGACGTTTGCCCTTACTCTATCTGCAGCAGGTTGGCTATAGTTATGATGTGTGTGTATGTGGTCTGATTGTCCACCATTACAGGGTGGGTTGGTTTTTTGCCTCTGAGATTGCAGACATATGAGAAGATATCCTTGTGATTGGCCTTGGTGGATGTGTCCAATTTGTACTCATAGTTAGCCTTACAGTACTCCACCTGTGACCTTATATGCTTGATCAGACAAAGGCTGACTTGATGCTAAGTTGGTGTCAGCTCCTAATTTGCCCTGTAAAGCCAATATAGGGTCTAAGTCTGTGGTTTGTGTATTGCTTCTGTCCAGCAAAGGGGATTGCTCTACTTTTGTTGAGGCAGGTTTTACAAGTAAAGTATTACTGTGTCCATACAGCTATGTTCGTATTCATATAGCTGTTTGTAGTAGGCATGGACACACAGTCATAACACAGTTGGACATCTCTTGAATTTCAAACAGATAATCATGCTTATTGTAGTACCCATGGTTGTGTCAGGGCAATGCAACAATCAGTAGCTGTAGAAATGTCACTCTGTTGGATGTACAGTAACTAAGATTACACATGTGTACAACATGTACAGCCTATTTAACTGACATTTTGCATCCCATGTCTATTGTTATGAGGCAGCCAGATACACCTACTCATACTGATATGTGCACAGGTAATACCTGATATACATTTCTGTTCTATATCAGTATGGTACACTGTATTCACACTCTTGCTGCCCAGTTATCCCTCTCAACCCATTAGAGCCGGACATTTGTAGGGCGCCACACATACATGGAAGGCAATGGGACAAAATTAGTGACACTGTCTTAATATTGCTGTAACACACAAGTCATTCAATAGCACAAGTAGCCTTTGCATTGACAGACATACCCTGGTGGATGTCCAACACTCATATGGTAGGAAGAGATGAGAAACGCTAGGAGTGTGATAGTGAGGGTGAGAACTTTTAATGCTGGCAGTATGACTGGTATGGGGAGAGAACTAGCTGATATGATGGCCAGAGGAAGGTGGATATATTGTATGTGCAAGAGACCAGATGGAAGGGGACTACAGCTAGGTGTATCGGAGGCAGGTCACAATTGTGCTATCAGGGTGTGGATGAGATGGGAAAAATGGTAGGGGTTATCCTGATGGAACAGTATGCCAAGGGTGTTTTTGGAGGATGACATGAGTGTCTGATAGAGTGATGTTTATGAATCTGGAAATGGATGGTGTAATGATGAATGTTGTTAGTGCATATGCTACGCAAGTTGCTTGTGCGATGGATGAGAAAGAGAAATGTGAAGTCAGGTGGATGACGTGGTGATGACTGTACCCAAGGGTGACAGAGTGGTGATTGCAGCAGCTTTCAATGGCCATGTTGGTGAAGGGTACAGAGGGGATGAGGTAGGGATGGGTATGTATGGTGTTAAGCAAAGGAATGCAGATGGTGAGATGGTAGTGTATTTTGCAAAAAGAATTGACATGGCTGTGGTGCATACATACTATAACAAGAGGGTGGAGCAAAGGGTGACATACAAGAGTGGAGGGAGATGCACACAGGTTGATTATATCCAATCTAGGATGGCCAGTTTGAAGGAAATTAGAGACTGTAAAATGGTGATGGGGACAGTATAGTTAGGCAACAGATAATGTTGGTCTGTAAGACAGCATCGATGATCAAGAAGAGGAGGAGTGTGAGGGCAGTACCAAGGATCAAATGGTGGGAACTGGAAAAGGATGATTGTGAGGTGGAGTTCAGGGAAGAGTTAAGACAGGGACTGGGTGGCAGTGACAATTTACCAAATATCTGGGTAAGTAAGGGAAATGGCTAGAAAGGTGCTTGGTGTGACATATGGATGGAGGAAGGAGTACAAGGACACCTTGGTGGTGGACTGAAGAAGTGCAGGACAGTATACAGAGGAAGAGGTTGGGGATGAAGGAGTGGGATTGTTGGAGAGATGAGGAAAGTAGACAGGACTATAAGGTGATGAGGTGCATGGCAAAGAGAGAGGTGGCAAAGGCTAAGGATGAAGCATATGATGACTAGTATGACAGGTTGGACACTAGAGGGATGAAAGTACTTGTACTGGAGATTGAGCAAGGAAAGATGTACAGCAGATAAGGGGGATAAAGGATAATGAGGGAAATGTACTCACAAGCAAAGAGAGTGTGTTGATCAGATGGACAGAGTACTTTGAGAGGCTGACGAATGAAGAGAATGAGAGAGAGATGGTTGGATGATGTGGGTATTATGAATCAGGAAGTGCAATGGCTTACCAAAGAAGAAGTAAGGATAGCTATGAATAGGATGAATACTGGAAAGCCTGTTGGTCCACATGACATGCCTGTGATACCATGGAGGTGTTTAGGGAAATGGCAGTGGTGTTTTTCACCAGATTGTTTAATTATATCTTGGAAAGTGAGAGGTTGCACATGGAGTGGGAGAAAGTGTTTGTGTACCATTTTAAGAATAAGGTTGATGTGCAGAGCTGTAGTAACTACAGAGGGATAACATTAATTAGTTACAGCATGAAGTCATGGGAAAGAGTAGTGGAAGCTAGGTTAAGCAGGGCAGTGATGAGTAGTGGTCAGCAATATGTTGTCATGCCAGATAAGAGCACTACAGATGTGATGTTTGCTCTGAGTGTTGATGGAGTAGTACAGAGAATGTCAGGAGTTGTTTTGTGACTTTCTGGATGTAGAGAAAGCATATGACAGGGTGCCTAGAGGGGAGTTGTTATATTGTATGAGGAAGTCATGAGTGGCAGACATATATGTAAGACTGGCACAGGATATGTACAAGGGTGGTGTGATAGCGGTGTGGTC
Organism: Protopterus annectens; assembly: GCF_019279795.1. Lineage (NCBI taxonomy): Eukaryota > Metazoa > Chordata > Ceratodontiformes > Protopteridae > Protopterus > Protopterus annectens. The sequence goes on along the minus strand of NC_056742.1, from coordinate 398,296,195 downwards.
TATGGCAGGAGTGGCAGATGCATTTAAGGTGGAGGTGGGATGAGATCAGGGATCAGCTGTAAGCCCTTACTTATTTGCAATAGTGATGGACAGGTTGACAGACAAGATCATACAGGAGTTCCCGTTGACTATGATGTTTGCAGATGGCATTGTGATCTGTACTGAGAGTAGAGTACAGACTTAGGAGACCTTGTAGAGGTGTAGATATGCCCAGAGAGGGGAGGAATGAAGGTCAGCAGGACTAAGACAGAATATCTGTGTGTGAATGAGAGGGAGGGTAGTAGAATGTTGAGGATGCAGAGAGTAGAGTTGGCAAAGGTGGATGAGTATAAATGATTGGAATCAACATTTCATTGTAATGACGACTGTTGAGGACAGATGAAGAAGAGAGTACAGGCAAGATGGAGAGGGTGGAGAAGAGTGTCAGTACTGATTTGTGACAGACGAGTACCAGTAAAAGTGAAGGGTAAGGTCTACAACAGGGTATTGAGATCAGCTATGTTATATGGGTTGGAGACAGTGTCATTGATGAAAAGGCATGAGTCAGAGCTGGACGTGGCAGAGTTACAGATATTAGGATTTGCACTGGTTGTGACAAGGGTAGACAGGATTAGCAATGTGTATATGACAGGGTCAGCTCATGTTGGATGGTTTTGAGACAAAACCAGAGAGGCAAGATTACATCAGTTTGGACATATACTGCAGATGGATGCTGAGTATATTGGGAAAAGGATGGTAAGGATGAAGCTACCAGGTCAAAGGAAAAGAGGAAGGCCTCAGATAAGGTTCCTGGATGTGGTGAGAGAGGACATGCAGGTGGTTGGTGTGACAGAGGAGGATGCAGAGGATAGGCAGAAATGGCAACAGATGATCCATGTGGTGACCCCTAATGGGAACAGCCAGAAAAAAGGAGATGCTGTAATGTCAGTCTTCACAGATTTGCCAATGATTTGCCAGATGTAACACAACTGTATGAGTAAATGACGACAAATATGAGGTACACATATGGTCAGTGTGCATAACACTGGACAGTTTAATGGTATGAGCTCAGTATATCACATGCAGTTCAACACACACACATATGTGCAACACATATGTACAACAGTACTTTACTATGTAAATACCATGTATAAGTCTCTCACATTTCTGAGACAACCAAGTATATCATAGTTGTATTCACAAGTAAGATATGGATGTATGACATCCCAGTAGCTGGCCAAGCAATGTCACAATCAGTATTGTTCAACACACACTGCAGTAGTAGTCATATGTGAGCCATCCTTTCCTGGGGTGACTCAGGGGTCTGACCTATGATCTATGTCGCTGCAGACAGACCCAGATGCTATGGCCACAGGTTCTGATCAGCAATATATCAGTACAGCAAGTCTTGTTGAGACATATATGTTACAATTCCTATTTCCCATTCTTACATACCCCCTACTACAGTCCATTACATGCTTACTTGTTTGACATACCTGTTTATTTTATTCAAGTGTAGGTGGTTATGTCCTGCTTAGTTTTATTTTTGTTTCACTGTTTCTCTCTCTCTGTCTCTCTCTCTCTGTCTCAAGGATATAGGGTGCACATCTGTTTTGCATAGGCAGCAGCTTGCCTTTTGTAGGTAATGCTCATGTGCAGCTGATGGCCTGTGTACCAATTTGTGTCCCCACTTGATAATTGTATGCAGAACAGCTGTGTTGTTATTCATATAGCCAATGGCATGGCAACACACTCTTATCATTGAGTACATCATGTGAGCATTGGACCTTTTCCTTGCCAATGAGGAGAACTTTATGGAGGTGTGTGAACAACAGCATCACAGAGGGTATTTGGAAATACCTCTTACAACCAAAACTGTGGAGACAGGCCAACAGAATGGGGATAATGTTCCAGACATAGGGACAGAATGTAAGTATCACTGTTATACATTTGGATTAATGCTAGTCTAACAGGATTTTTGTGGACATGGAGTTCCTGGGTGATTTTAACTCTGACAGTGTTATGTGTATGACATAACTCTCACCTGTAGGGCTATGTGCAGAATGGCCAGAATTTGGACTCCTATGTTTGGTGTGTTCCCCAGACAATTTTTGTCTTTGGAAAATCAGTAGCATACTCTGGGGATTGCAGTCAGTAACTGCTAACACCCATTTGTTTTTCTGACCTCATATCCCTCATAAAAGATATGTTACAACAGCAACATTCTCAGTTTATAACAACAATATTTCAAATATCCCCCTGTTTTGGGGCCTCTGTCCCACAATTATGTCAGGCTTTGTCCAGATGTCATGCAATAAGAGATTGATAGGTATGGTATATGATTATTTAGTGCCTACATTCCTGACATTATCCCAGTGATGTATCAGACTGCCAGACATGTTATGTGGAAGAGACCTTATATATGAGGGGAAAGCCTGGACATTCTGTGGGACTCTGTATGGTTGAGAGGTCTGCGTATTTCTGGCAGTTATTTACAGACTGTCAGTATTGTGCAGCAGTGTATTGTGTCAATGTTATTTGGCCTTTGCAGGAAGAGACGTGGATGTATGTATTATGACTCCTTTTCTATCTGCCTGTGCATGCTGCTCCTGTTTCTGGTGGTCTATCAGCTGTATATGTTTATAGGGACAGACTGAGACATTTCCTTTACCACAGTCAGGCATCATAGTACACTGTGAATTGGGCCAGTATATGTGGGGGTAGTGTGTGAGTGGCAAACATGTTGTGATGTTTTTGTTCACACAGTCCTTATACTGTACCGTTCCTTTGGCTTACTGGTATGTTACTGTGACTGTGGTTGAATTGGTTGTAGGTATGCACTTTCACACTGGTGTCTGCTTTTCAGTGCTGTGACATCCCTGCAGTGTCTGATATATTTGCCAATACATGTGTAATTCCCCCTAGCAGATTTAGGTTAGTGTTGTGTCAGTCTGACTATAGTTTGGACAGTGCATGGTGACATGCTTAGCAGCTGAGTGTAGTTTCCCTAATGTGATGTTATGTCCAGATATTTGTAGGACGTAGTATTGCCTGGCCCCCATAAGTGTTGTGTATTTCTGACACATCAGTGGGCTGATGTGAGAATTTCAGTCACTAACTAGTGGGAAGTAATTGAGTGTTGGACTTGTGCTATTTCAGTCAATATATGTTAGGATATCAGAGTGTTACTGCAGCAACTGTGTCAGCTCATCTACGCCAGTATTTCAGGTATGTCCCTATTTCCATGGATTTCTCCCCCGACTTTGTCAGGCCTGGCCCAGGTTTGTTACACTAAGGGGTTCTGAGCCTAACTCAGACTGCCTGGATTGTTGCAGTATGTCCAGGTTTATTGCTCATATTTCTGGTCTGTTCCACAGATGCATTATTTTCATATCCTTGGTAAATCACTGCGATGATCTGAGGATTTCTGACAGTAAATGATGACATACATTTCAGTTTCAGAATTGACATAATTCAAAACATGAATGCTGAAACAAATCCTGTCACTCTGGCAACATTCTACATTTATAAGAGCGATATTTGAAATATGTCCCTAGTTTTGTCCCATTGCCCCCGATTTCCACAGCCTTGGGCCAGATGTCTTGCAGTAAGAGGTTGGTAGGTATGGTTCTGAGGTATGACTTCACTACATGTTATGAGTATATATATATATATATATATATATATATATATATATATATATATGTGTGTGTGTGTGTGTGTGTGTGTGTGTGTGTGTGTATATGGATATATATATTTGTTTTTCTTTTTCTCTATCCGTATAGTTTCTTTTTATGTATATATATATATATATATATATATATATATATATATATATATAAGTTTACTATTAAAATTTCGAAACGAACTCCATCGACTGTACTATTGTCGAACACGGAAGTTCGAAAACGATAATATCGATGACACAAAAATAACCTAGGAACGGGTTTTAACATGGGTCGAGATAGGTGTTCAGTGTTATTCCGAACTACAAACAGTCAACGGAGTTCATTTTGAAATTTTAATAGTAAACCTATATATATATATATATATATATATATATATATATATATATATATATATATGTGTGTGTGTGTGTGTGTGTGTGTGTCTGTATTTTATATTTATATCACTATTTATATTATGTATATATTTTCCATACATACATACATTTGTATATGTATAAATACAAAACCTGACTGATTCTATGGAATCTTTTCCCTACTGTTGAATGAGCATATGTTGTAAAAAGCATCAGCAATCCCTACAGCTCAAATGGTGTAGTGGTACATTGGTCTGACTATGGTATTCAGGGCTCTCGGTTCAAGACCTAGCTGGGGTGATAATTGTGTTGCTCTTACACCCGCACTAATTCTTTAAGAGAAAGGAGTGATAGGAAAGTGGTGGAAAAGGGGCATGCAGAAGGAAGAACAATATGAAAGATAGCTACAGATGTGCAGTATGGCTGTATGGAAGGTCCATAGCTGTCCATTTCTTATACAGCAACATCTGTGCATTTGTGCAGAATTTGGAGACTCAAACCCCAGAGAAAGGGGTAAGGATAACAGAAATGTGCATTGTTAATCATTGCTCACTTTTCATTTTCATAATATACCACACTAATAACTTAATATAGTAAGTGTATATAATTTCCATTACATGACATGGCTATACGTGCTTTCATTACAGTAGCAAGGGGTGTAATTATATTGCATGGGACATGTGTATACATGGGTGTTTTCAGATGTTATATGCACTCACACATCCATTTTATACCAGCTACACAACCCTGGGTGACAAAAATAACTCACCACATATTTTAATATGAACATAGCACTTTTAACACTGCTTTCCCATGTAAATTTGGATTGCCTGTTGTATTACTCAAACCGTGTACACCTGCATGCAAAGCTGGGACTACTTTGACCACTACAATATCTTGGTTTGTGGATTTGAGCTGTATATTTTTATTTCTTGGCTACTGGATATTAATATTATATTACTGTATATTTTTATTTCTTGGCTATTGGATATTAATATTATATTACTATATTAAATGGAGAGTATTGAGGTTTTTGGCCATGTTATTGAGGACTGTTGTCATGACATAATGGCATACATTTCATTTTCAGACTTGTATCCTTCTGAACATTAATTCTAATACATAACCTGTTTTCTATCAACTTTCTGTCTGTCCTCTGTGGAGATGGGATGACACTGGTGCTCAGGCTGTGGTTGACTACACTGAAGAATGGGTCTGAGATCCCATGCCTGTGTTCTTGTTGGATGCAGCCAGGAATTGGGATCAGGCCTATGGGGACCTCTATGTGTTGTCTTTGAGAGGACATTACAGACCTCCTTCTTGATCATGAGGGGAAGGATGCAGGTGCTGTACATGCACATGTGTACCTATGGGGGGGTGGGGGTGATGTTTACACCTCACCTGTCTGCAGCCTATTGCCTATATCCATGACATATGTGTATGCGGTGTTATTGACAACCACTACAGAGCAGATATGTGTGTTGCCTCTGGAATAGCAGACACACATCTGGAAGGCCTAGTGATTGGTCTTGGTGGATGTCTCCAGTTTACATTCAAAGACAGCCTTAGGGTACATCACCTGCGACCTTATTTGCTTGTGCAGAACAAGGTAACATGGCTTCCAATGAGACACCTGTTCCTTCTTGGCCCGTCCTGTGATTATTTCCACCTATGATGCTAGTTGTGTATTGCTGCTGTCCCCCACAGGCATTCAGCCTACCTTGAGGGGGTTGATGATGCCCTGTCAGGTATTGTTGAATCCATAAAGCTATGTAGGTGCCCACATAGTATTGTGGTGTGGGCCTGGACACTGCTGCTAGTTCCAACATATGGGAAGCCCTTCATGTGGGCCTTGCCCATTTTCCTTGCCTGTGTGGGGGACATTATGGAGATGTTGGGGCTACAGATTCACAGATAGTAGGTGGAAATACCTCACAGGACAGGACATGTGGAGACAGCCCAACAACATAGGGGACAAAGCTGCAGAATTGGGTACAGATTTTATGTCATTAGTGCTGTTATACACATGGAGGGTTGCTAGATTGACAGTTCAAATTTTGTCTTGAATGAGATGAAATCTACAAAGCTTAACAGTGAGGGTACAGGCAATTTTGTAGTTGATTATAATGGTAGTGCACCTAGAATTAGGAAGATTTTGGAGGAAGAATGGTGTAGGTTTGGTCAGATTTCGGATTTGAAATGTATCTTTGATGAACCTTTGAAGTGTACATATAGAAGGGGCAAAAGCTTAAAGACTATTCTGGAGGGTAAATATGGTATGAAAAAAGTTAAGGAAGGGAAACTAGGAACCTTTAAATGTGGATAGTGTTCCCAATGCCCATTTATTTGTACTAAGCAAACAATTTTTTTAGAGAGCAGGGACAGACTGATCCAGAGCAAATATTTTGCGAACTGTCACACCTCTGGGATAGTTTATTTGGGTTTGTGTGATCACTGTGATGCATTTTATATAGGGAAATCGGAAAGAAAGTTAAAAAATAGAATTTATGAGCATTACTATGAGATAAAAACAAAATGTACTAATAATGCTTTATACCGACATAAATTAATTTGCCAGGAAGCTAAATTTAGCTTCTTTGTGTTGGAAGTAGTGGAAAAGAATGTAAGAGGTGGGCTATGGAAAACTTCGATTGAGTATAAAGAGCTGTTGTGGCAGCTTTCCTTGGAGGCGAATAAACCTCCAGGTCTAAATGATGCCATCTCTTTAGCACCTGTACTCAAGCTGAGATCAGCTAAGCTTTAAGTGTTTTCATTTTATGTTTTTTATTTATTATTTTTTCTATATTTATCTTATTTTAAATGTGTATTAAAATCAGTTTACATTATAAAGTGTTGGTAGTATAGGATACCACAAGCTGTAATGCTTTTGCTGGTTGTATTAAAGAATTTAGTTTGTTTTATTAGATTAAGTTATTATAAAGTTTTTATTAAATTTTGATAATAATATTAATTTATTAATCCATTAATGTATCAGGTCAGTGTGGGGGGAATCCATTATAATATATTTTAATGTATGTGTTGTATGCATTATAAGTCTTACCCCTTTAAATGTTTAAGTATCTTGTTCCCTTTAATTAACTAATTGTTTAATTATTTTGATGAATATATAAGGAGTGGTTTTTGTGTAGGTATGCATTTGTCTCCATCTGATGAAGTGGTTTAAACGAAAATGCAGTGCTGGTGTAATCGCGTTAGTGGACTGTATAGTCAAACTTATTGTTTCTGCATTTTATTGGACTGAAGAGTCGTTTTAATAAAGGAATTCATGTGGATTACGGATTTGTGCCTCTTCCATCTGTTCTGTATTTTTGGTGTACAGATTTTATGACATTAGTGCTGTTATACACATGGAGGGTTGCTAGATTGACAGGGTTTGCCTGGGCATGCATTTACTGGGTAACTTGACATCTGACAGTGATATGCCTCTGACATACCTCTCAACTGACATGTTGTCCACAGACTGGCCAGATGTTTGCCTGTTATGCTTGGTCTGTTCCTCAAACAACGTCTGTTTTTGTGGGGTTGGTAGTATAATGTGAAAATTGTAGTCGGTAAATGTTGACATCCATTGGTGTTCCAGACATCATATCCTTCAGGGATGTTATGTTACAACAACACGTCTAACACCAGCTAGTGTTTCAGTTTGTAACACCATTATATGTGATATGTCTGTCTTTCAAGCTCCCTGTCCCACAAGTAAGTCAAGCGTTGTCCAGATGTCCTGCACTACAAGGTGCAGAGATATGGTATATCATTAATTGCCAACTGCACTCTATTTATCCTGCCAATGACCTGGCAGACTCCTGGCCATGGTATGCAGTGGTGGCCAGGATTATGGTTCTACACCCTGGTAATTCTGTGGAAATCTGTACATATGACAGTTATGTGTGTCTGGCCATTGTGAACAGACTGCCAAAATTGTGTAGCAATGTTGTGTGTAGATGTTTGCTGTGCTGGGTAGGGTGAGTAGCACATGTGAGTAACATACATCCTTTACCTATCTGACTCTGCATGCTGCTACAGCTGCTGGTGGGCTACCAGGTCTGTATGCTTGTAGGGGCTGACTGTGCAATGTCCTGTAACACCTCAGGATTCCCAGTACACTGTGAAATGGGCCACTATATGTCAGGGTAGTATGTGACTGGCAGTCAGGATATGTTTGTTCAGACAGTCGTTCTACTCTAGAGTTCATTTTGGGTACTGGTATGTTGCTGCAATTCTTTGCTTTTCACTACAGTTCCATCCTTGTAGTGCATATTATATTTGAATATACATGGGTAATTGCCCAGAGGTAATGTGGGGGAGTGTCATGTAGGTCTTACTGCACTTCATAAGGTGCTTGGTTACATGTTTGGCAGCTGTCAGGGGATTTCCATTCTGTTACATCACTGCAGTCATACCTCTACATTGTCCAGAGGCCTAGACACTGTCCAGATGCATGGCTCATATGTTTGGTCTGCTCCCCAGACAGTTGTTGTCCTTGGCTAATCAGTAGGATACTCTGGGGAATTAAGTCAGTAAATGCTAACATCCATTGGTGTCACTGACTTCATGTCCCTCAGAAAAGATATTTACTGGAAAGGCTCACCCAAACTCTGCTGCAGTTTGCTGTGAGGGAAAGGTTGGTTTGCTTTTTATTTGTTGTATTCTGTATTACTTTATTGCCTTTTTCTATTTTGTATACTGTGATTTGTTTTCTTTATACTGTGTTTTACTTGTATTCTGCTTTTAACTGCATATTAAAACTTGAAAAGAGACCACAGCTCTGTCTCTTGTGAGTCAGACAGAATTTTTTTCCCACCAGGTCACTGTTGTGTTCTTAAACACCACTGTCTTTCTAGTTGCCTGCCCCTTATGTTAATTTGACCATGTATCTCATTTCCTCTCTGCATTTACTGGTTGGTGTGACTAAGCACAAAATTATCATTTTGTGAAATCACTCCCCTTCAACTATTTAAATTTATTGGCCATCCTACTGTATTCCATAGTACCAGAATAAAAAAAAGTGACCACCCCTTTCAATCTATCTTGCTGTTTTAAAAATAGTGACTGTCCACTAAAACTTAACTTTTTAGACAGGTAAAACTTGTTACCTACTTTCACACCTAACTCCTGTACTGCACACTGCAGTGTTTAGGATAAACATTTTTTTTTCATCTTACCTTTAAGTATCTATTGCAAGACCACCAGCTATTGGAAAGCCCACATTCTGCCTCTCAGTAGTCATCTAGGGATTAATGCTTCTGTTTTCTCCTGGTGAGAGAAGCAGTGCAGTTACATTATTTCCAGGAGTCTGCTGATCACCAGAAAGCTTAATAACTGCTTTATAGATGACAGCTTGGAATCTGTGCTTAAATTCTGATCCTGATGAGAGTAGGAGCAGAGTGCATTGATTCCTGACTCTTTCTGGTTAGAAAGTGATTGTCAGTGCATAACATACCTCATTGGTCTAGTTGCTATTTGAGGCATCTACCAGAAAAAGGCTACAAGCCTGCAGACCCTTGCAACATCTGAAACAAGACTGTGGATCACCAAACAGGCCGTGGCCTGCTTCTCTTCTTGGGATTGGTGCTAACATTTTGCTTCTGGTGAGAGAAGAAGCAAAGGAACATTGTATCCCAACAGAGTGAGGCTGTGCTGAGACCAGTACTAGTAGTAGGAGTGTTGTATCCCAGCAGAGTGAGGCTGTGCTGAGACCAGTATTAGTAGTAGGAGTGTTGTATCCCAACAGAGTGAAGCTGTGCTGAGACCAGTACTAGTAGTAGGAGTGTTGTATCCCAACAGAGTGAAGCTGTGCTGAGACCAGTACTAGTAGTAGGAGTGTTGTATCCCAACAGAGTGAAGCTGTGCTGAGACCAGTACTAGTAGTAGGAGTGTTGTATCCCAACAGAGTGAAGCTGTGGTGCGACCAGTACTAGTAGTAGGAGTGTTGTATCCCAGCAGAGTGAGGCTGTGCTGAGACCAGTACTAGTAGTAGGAGTGTTGTATCCCAGCAGAGTGAGGCTGTGCTGAGACCAGTACTAGTAGTAGGAGTGTTGTATCCCAGCAGAGTGAGGCTGTGCTGAGACCAGTACTAGTAGTAGCCAGGCAGTAGCCATTCAAGCGACTTCCCTCTTTTCATCATTCTTGACAAGCTAATTCTTTATTTTCAGTAAGTACTGCTTGATTTCTTCCTAACTTTAGAATATCTGCCTAAATACTTCATCCTTAAATTTTCAGGGTCTACGTATTTTTCCCTCAAGTGTTTGGCAGTGCTCTGTACAGACTCAGACACTTTGAGTGACATTTTTCCTGTAAAAGGCTTCAGTACTTAATATATTAAGCTCATATCCAGGCATGTTTAAAGGTCAGTTCCCTATGCTTACGCCTGTCAACCTGGTGAACTTGGGTATCCTGAGGCAATGTAGCAACTGCCTCATGTACACAGAAAACCTTCTCCTCTTACCTCCCAACACTATGACTTGTGAGAGATGCACATATATAGCCAAACTGGAAACCAAGCACTCTCCAGCCAAGACTAGATTAGCCAGTCAAGAGGAGAAGGTTAACACCTGCACCACACCACATTCAACACATAGCCCTCCAGAACTTACACCACCACAACCCTCACATAGTAACACAAAACACACATCTACTTTCACAAAGGCTCTCAATAAAAATTCTGCCCAAACAACAGAGACCTCCAATGCAGAAATGCAAACAACCACCACATCCCAGTACAAACCATGAGACACATAGCTGGCATAAACAGTGTGCCACTCAACCAAAACCCATAAGGCAAAACAAATTACCCAATACACTAGTCATAGGTGACTGAATAGTAAGGCACACTGATGTCCCACTCACTAGGATGAATAAGGAGAAAGTTATGGTCAGCTGCCTATCAGGTGCCAGGATTTGCCCCATAACGCACACACTTAGGTCACTCCACAACAGGCAGAAATATGATTCTGTCATTGTCCATGTTGGTAATAACCTGAGATGTACTGAAAAACCAATCCACCAAGAAAACCCAAGCAGGCATACCTGGAACAACCACCGGATAGTACAGCAGCCAACCTCACAATAAGGTACAACGTACTCGAGATAAAACCAAACACTGCGAAATGAATACCAAGGCAGCAGGACTCCACCAAAGCTTCGCAAAGTAAACCAAAGACTTTATTAACGTCACAGATACATCCACGTTTTCGTCGACAATGCAACTTCTTCAGACAAAAAACACATTGCATACCCCCGAATATATGTTACACAGGTTAATTGATAAAGTAATTGAATAATTAATAGTTTAACAATAAACTCTTAAAGCTGCAGTTAAAATTGTATATAAAATGCTGTTAAAAATGTTACTAGAAAAAATATACCTGTTAGCAATCAAAAATATCCCTCTATTAATAAATCAACTCACAGATAAATTGTTCCCATAATGTAAATATAATACTTGCATTAAGTTTGTAAAGTATTGACTGAAGTATATACATTTAAAAAAAATTTTAAAAAGTTATATACACATGAATACAATAATAAATATAAATAAACTACTAAAATGCTCACATGATGAAATAATATTGTAAATAAATATTCCATTAATACGTGAACCAAACTGTTGAACTGTTGTAAACCATTGTACAAATTTCCACCTTACAATCTATCTGCCTTGAGTTTCAAATAAGGCATAATTGAAATAGATTCGTTCAGGCCAGGAGGTTTATTAGATTCCAAAAGGATTTGCCAGCACGTTTCCCTATGGGATAAACATGCTGCCCAATGTCCTCCCCTTGTACATTTAGGAACTGCTTCCCAAACGAAAAACATAAAAACTGCACCCTCACATAAAATAGTGTGCCGGTAAAGTGCATTAGTGTTGCATTGTTTCTGTATGTCATAACAATGTTCGTATATGCGTCTCCTAAGCTGCCTTTCGGTCTTGCCAACGTAAAACACTTGGCAACACCGACATACAGCCAGGTAGACCACTCCAAATGAATTGCAATTATAATAAAAATGGGACAAAATCCTCCTGTTCCTACTCTCCAAGTAGACATGTTCCTGATTTATAACGTGTTTGCACTGGGAACAACGTCCACAACGAAATGTACCTTTCCTCTGCTTACTAGAGGGTGTGATGCTAGTATTTTGTTCCAAAACTTTCTTAATATTAAAACCCCTCTTATATACAAATTTACATGTTATGTCTTTAAGATTGGTTAAATCTGTGAAATCCTGAAAAGAATTTAATTAATTTTGAATAATTTTCCTGATATACCCCACATCCTCACTATGTTCTATAACAAACACTTGGTTTAAACCAAATGGGGTGGAATGTCTATCACTAGAGGCAATTTGGTTGTTCATACAACTCTTCCCTAGAATAGGGTAAAATCTAGAACCTCTAGCTAGTCTGACCTCTTCCCGAACTGCATTAATCAAAGTAATAGGATAACCCCTGTCTAAGAAGAGGGAACTCAACTTGTCACATTCAACCTGAAATTGAAGGTCGTCCGATGTCATACGTGAGACCCTGACAAATTGTCCCTTAAGAATAGACCTTTTTTGAAATTTAGGATGTGAACTGTTGTAATGTAGGTAACTGCTGGAAAAAGAAGGCTTCCTATAAATACATGAACTGAAACCACTGGCTTCTTTAAAAAGAGTAACATCTAAATAGTTGACCTTATCTACTGAAATATTATATGTAAATTTTAAAAATGTAGTTGTGGAGTGTAAATAAGATACAAACTCATCTACACAATGACTGGGTCCTGTCCAAAAAATGCAGATATCGTCCAGAAACCTGGTATAGTGAATCCAAAACTTGGAATATTCACTATGAAAAACAAACTTCTTCTCCCATACTGACAAAATTATGTCAGCATAGGTGGGAGCACAATTTGCTCCCATAGAAACACCTGATATCTGCTGAAAATATTCACCACAAAAATATATGTAATTGTTTCCCAACACTAGCTCTAATAGTTTATGAATCAAGTGTACATCGTTGTTAGTAACTCCCTTGCATTCCCAAAGAGCCTCTTCCATCCATAACATTCCAATCTCATGTGGAATCACGGAAAACAAATCTACCACATTGATAGTAACAAACAATAAATTGGTCCTATGTACATCGTTGGTAATACTACGTAAAAATTCCCAGGAATCTTTTAACAAATGTTCCTGTTTCCCCCATAACTGTTTCAATTTCCAATCCAGGAATTTTGAAATGTTGTGAGTTTTAGACCCCTGGGCTGCCACAATTGGTCTAAGTGGAGGATCCTGTACATTTTTGTGTATCTTGGGCACCCCAAAGATATTAGGTACCTTGGGAATGGGATTGTCCAGATATGAAAAAGGTCCATTTCAATAATATCTTGATCTAAAAGATCTTTGATAGCCAGATCAATTTTTTTATATGAAATATGAACCTCATTTAAAGAAGCATTTGTATATTTTGTAGTGTCCTGTAACAAATTGTACATTTTAGCCTCATATAACATTTGATCCATGATCACTGTACCACCGCCCTTATCAGGTTCCATGACTCTAACAGAAGGGTTGTTACTCAGTTCGGTTAAAAGAGTGATTTCTTCATGGTTAAGGTTGGGGACATGTTTAACCTTGCCCAAATTGCTACGTATCTTATGCTCAATTCTGTTTTCCAAATTTTTAATTTGTGGGTGCAAGGGAGGGTTGTACGTACTAGATTTCTTGAGTGTTAAAACAGGGCCCATAGTGGTAGAACCAAATAAATTCTGTAGGTTCAGTTTGCGTATAAACAATTTCACGACTAGGATGGTGTTCACTAAATTGCTGCCTCTACTGGGGACAAATTTAAAGCCCTTAGTAAACAAAGAAAACCAAGTGTCAGAAATAACTAGATCACTGTAATTGTATATGTGATACCCTTCCAATTTATGCATGTAATGATCACCAATACAAGTTACTTCAATAGGACCTAAATTTACCAGTTCTGTTTCTTGTTTCTCCTCCACCCCCTGGATTGCACCCCTCCCCCCTGCCGAGGTGGTTGGGGTCCTGGATAAGGATCGTTCACAGGTAGATTGTATGACTGATTGCGGAGGCGTTCGGATCTCCTGGGTAAAAAATCATTAGCCTCATCAGCCGAATGATAAGATGGTAAACAAGGAGGGTGATCTTGAACAGGGGACGGGAGTTCATTGGAAATGGAAATATCCCTAGGGGCATGCTGGTACAAAAAAGAACCACCCCTATGCAGAGGTGGATTAGGATACTGCCTACTCTCCTGATATTTCTTAAGATCCCTATTAAGTTTCCTGTATTTGCGATTGAGTACAGTGACACATTGTTTATCAATTTGTTTCCTTAAATCATAATATTTTTGTTTTTCTTCTTCTATAGTGAACATCAAATCAGAAGTGATTTTTTCATTAAACTTAAATATGTCATTTTGTAAAGCCTTAATTTCAAAGTCATTTTTCTTAATAATGGCTTTCACTATACCAAAACCACATTCATCAAAGTCCTTAAGCAATTCTAAATGAAAGTCACTACCACTGGTAACATTGTTCGGGTACTTATGTACACATAAACCTTTAGGAACAATGTGCTTGTGAAGACATTCATTTAAATACAAGTTATCAAGTTCTAAAGTCTTGTACCTGTATAGGGCATTTTCAAGTAACAGCATATTTTCAGAAAAAGAAAATGTTTCGTCAGGGTTGTGCAATTTATGCTCATCAAACTGGAAAGTAGGTTTGCAATTAACCCAATCCTTAAAAGTAGAAGTAGGAGGTCCCGTAGAACCATGTTCATGGTGATTTGAAACACTAGAAACACCTGCAACAGAGTCCCGAAGTGCAGCAGGAGTAGTAAAGAAATCAGTGGTATCCGAACTGCCTGGAGCTTCAGAGAGGCGGTTAAGTCCATTAGGACAATCTCGAACAGGCGCTCCCGTGGTCCGCATGGTAAGCGCTTTGAGAATTTCCCATTGTTCTGTGATAACAGATTGAAGACCTTGTCCCAACGGAGTAAGCAAGTTAACTAATTGGGTAAGTTGTCCCGTGAGTTGGCGTGTGTCAGTAAGAACTAAATGCACACCGTCCTCCGTACCAGCACCAAGAGCGGAATGCCCCGAGCCTGCCTCCATAACATGACTGAAACGAAGAAATGCTGTAAAACCAATCCACCAAGAAAAAACCAAGCAGGCATACCTGGAACAACCACCGGATAGTACAGCTGCCAACCTCACAATAAGGTACAACGTACTCGAGATAAAACCAAACACTGCGAAATGAATACCAAGGCAGCAGGACTCCACCAAAGCTTCGCAAAGTAAACCAAAGACTTTATTAACGTCACAGATACATCCACATTTTCGTCGACAATGCAACTTCTTCAGACAAAAAACACATTGCATACCCCTGAATATATGTTACACAGGTTAATTGATAAATTAAATGAATAATTAATAGTTTAACAATAAACTCTTAAAGCTGCAGTTAAAATTGTATATAAAATGCTGTTAAAAACATTACTAGAAAAAATATACCTGTTAGCAATCAAATACATCCCTCTATTAATAAATCAACTCACAGATAAATTGTTCCCATAATGTAAATATAATACTTGCATTAAGTTTGTAAAGTATTGACTGAAGTATATAAATTTTAAAAAAATTTTAGAAAGTTATATACACTTGAATACAATAATAAATATAAATAAACTACTAAAATGCTCACATGATGAAATAATATTGTAAATAAATATTCCATTAATACGTGAACCAAACTGTTGAACTGTTATAAACCATTGTATAAATTTCCACCTTACAATCTATCTGCCTTGAGTTTCAAATAAGGCATAATTGAGATAGATTCGTTCAGGCCAGGAGGTATTTTATATATATATTCAGGGGTATGCAATGTGTTTTTTGTCTGAAGAAGTTGCATTGTCGACGAAAACGTGGATGTATCTGTGATGTTAATAAAGTCTTTGGTTTACTTTGCGAAGCTTTGGTGGAGTCCTGCTGCCTTGGTATTCATTTCGCAGTGTTTGGTTTTATCTCGAGTACGTTGTACCTTATTGTGAGGTTGGCTGCTGTACTATCCGGTGGTTGTTCCAGGTCTGCCTGCTTGGTTTTTTCTAACCTGAGATGTACCTCCCTGGTCTACTTGAAAAGAAACATAGAGGAGCTCTTGGATCTTGTAGCCCAGGGTCTGAGTAGCATCCTACCATCACCCAGAATGATACCACAGTACAAGCAGAAAATTATTGACTTCAACAATTGGCTAAGTTTCTGGTGTCATTCTAAGGGGATCCAGTATCTGTCTTCCTGGGATAACATGATCAACAGACCTTGATGCTTTGCCAGCGATGGCCTGCATCTGTCACTCCAGGGATTCCAGATACTGGCCAAGGCTCTTGCCACCCCTATAGTTCCTTTTTTAGGCAATGTCCTGAAGCCAAAATTACCACCATAACAGCTACAAGCAAATGGAATCTGAGGGTTATGCTACTCAATGCAAGAAGTCTAAATCTCAAAATGCACTCACTCGAAGCACTCCTTAAAATGGAGAACATCGACATCTGTGCAGTGACCGAGACCTGGTTCAAGGCTTCGGAGAGCACCCCAGCACTACCAGGCTATAATTCATACCACACCTTTTGGCCCCTAAACCTGGACCAAAGCACTAAAGGAGGTGGTCTCTCCATATTCATAAGGGATATGCAGACCTCCAGACGAGTAGCCCAACATAACACATCAGAGATACTTCAGGTACAACTAACACAGAGTAAAACTGCAATCCAGGTTGTAGCCTGCTATAAATCCCCCACCATGTCCCAAGACCCCACTCCACATTCCTAAACACACTGGAAAATATTAGGGTACAACCCAATACCCTTATACTGGAAGACTTTAAGTACCCCTCCATTAACTGGAACATTACTCATGTGCCAACACACTTGCTCAATGTTTTTTGGAATTCATTAATTCCAGTGCCCTGGACCAACTCATTCTTACCCCCACCCGGGGTAGAAACATCCTTGACCTGGTCATTACTAACATGAGTGACCGTTGCTCTACACCAGTAATCAACTCTTCCCTGGTCAGATCTGACCACAAGCTAATCAACATGGATATCCACATCCCACCCTCACCCCCACCCCAAAGGAAACCACCATAAAAAACTTCTCCAAAGCCAATTTTGGGCTTCTAAAAACAGAGGTAGCTAACTTCATGACACCCATGCGAATGGAAAATAGGTGCATGACTGCTGAATCATACGCCAATGCACTGTATGAGCACATACACAAGTGCATGGAACGGGCCATACCAAACAGAACCAAGATGCCCCCCCACCAAAAAAAGGAAGCCAATCTGGTGGTCCCCCACCATAAATAAATTCTACAACAGAAGGAAAAAACTGTTGCAGAAAGGGGTGAATTCCCAAGACTGGAAAAACTCCCTTGTTAGCCTCAGCAAAAAACTGAGATCCATCATCAAATCCTCTAAAGCCAGCTATGAAAACAAAATTGCTGCAGATTCTAAAGACAGCCACAAGGCATTCTATAGTTATGGCAAGAATCTACATGGCAATACTCAGATTTGTTCTGAGTTACAGCACAATGGCAATACATCTACAGAATCAACGGATATTGCCAACTTACTGGCCAACAGGTTCAGTGGGAACTTTGCCCCCCTTTCACCCCCTAAAGGGCCTATCACAATACCTGAGGAATACCAAGTCCCTATTATCACAGCTACACAGATAAAAACTGCACTGTCCAAAGCCAGGAATACAGCTTCCATGGGACCTGATAATATTCCTGGCTGTGTTCTACATGAATTACAAAGTGCTAAACCAAAAGGAGATGAAAATGAACTGAATGAAAACTTGTAACAATCCAAAAGTTCACTGGAAACACCAAATTTGGTCCACTGTTTGTTTCTGATGAAGAAGGTGGTCGAAAACATATCTGTTTGGCAGCGTTAATATATTCTTTGGTGTGTTTTGTTATAATAAAGTCAAACAACTTTTCTTGGTCTCGGAGCTCTTATTTGGTGTTTCCAGCGAACTTTTGAATTACAAAGTGAACTGGCACCACACCTGAGTAACCTGTTCAATCACAGCCTCATTTCAGGCTTTGTTTCTACTGAATGGCACACTGCTATGGTCATCCCACTCCACAAAGGGGGAGTGACTACAGACCCTGGCAACTACCACCCCATTAGTCTGATGAGTCTGATATGTAAGGCTATGGAGCACATCATCAACATGGACCTTATAAATAAGGACATAGGGAATCTCCAACTCTGGACCCCATGCAGTTTGGGTTTGTGAAAGGTAGATCATGCCTGCCCAACCTGACAGGCTTCTTTGAGTCTGTCACCAGAGCTGTGGATGAGGGCAAGGTAGTTCACATAGCCTACCTAGATCTTGCCAAGACCGTCAACACCATCCCTCACTCAGGAATCATAGATAGACTCACTAAACTAGGCATAAACCCTTATGTCATAAGATGGGTTGCCAACTGGCTCACTGGTAGAACCCACACTGTGAAAGTACCAAACTCCAAATTTGACTACCAACCAGTTACAAGTGGTGTCCCACAGGGATCGGTCCTAGGTTCTCTCCTGTTTGGCATGCACTTCTCTAAAGTTCAAGCCAACACAAAGGGACTCTGGCTGACCAGGTTCGCAAATGATTGCAAACTGGGAGCCATCACTGATTCTCCAACTGATGTAGACATTCTACAAAAAGGCCTCGCTGACACCAATGACTGGTGCCAGAACCATGGCCTTAAGTTCAATGCCAAAAAGTGCATTGTCATTCCCTTTGGGAAAAATTCAGTGCCAATGAACTACCACATAGGCGGTAGTCCACTAAACACCGAAGGTGGGATAAGAAACCTGGAGGCACAGGTTGACAGCAACTTCTCCTTTGTTAACCATATTGCCACTGTAGTCAGAAAGTCCTTCTATGTGGCACATCTCATTACAAAAGGTTTCTCATCCAGGAAGAAAGAGGTCATAATCCCTCTCTACTACTCGTCCCTCATTAGACCTATTATAGAATACAAAGCCCCATATTATATGTACCTCACTAGACACCTACAACAACTAGAAAGGCCACAAAAATACCTCACTAAGAGGATCTTAGGCCTTAGACACATGCCCTATACAGACAGACTAAAAAAACTCCAGCTATACTCTTATCTCTTATCGCCTGCTTAGAGGTGATCTCTGCTTGACCTACAAAGCCAAGTCTGACCCAGAGCTGCTAGATATGCTACACCTAAAGAAATCCCAATCCCTCCATGCAACACGCTCCAGGGACCTAAACCTCATTGCCACAATAAACAGAACATGCTGGAGGGACAGGTACCTAACCCAGAGACTTCCCATACTCTGGAACAAACTTCCCATTCATGTCAAGCAGAGCACTTCACTGGCCCTCTTTAAGAGAAATCTTGATGAGTGGATGGGCAATAGGAAGTTCACTCTGGGGATCATTTTAGTAGCCTTGCTTGACAGGGGCACTGGGAACTAACTTTGGTCGGCATGATGCCAGGGAATATTCTTGGGCTAGGTTTATATAGGCTTCAGGGCTGTTAGCCTAGTATACACCTATGAACCTATGAACCTATATGTTACAACAAAGCCAGTAACACCAGCAACTGTCTAATTTATGACAGCAATATGTCCAATATACCCCTGTGTTTGGGCCTCTGTCCCCCAATTATGTCAGGCTTTGTCTAAATGTCATGCACTAAGAGGTTCAGAGATATGTAGTAACATTACTTATTGCATTTATTCCTGCTACCATCCCAGTGATGTCATAGACCCCCAGACAAGTAACAAGGAAGCAGCCATAGATATGAGTCCTGTGCATATACATTCTGTTGGAAAATATACATTTGAGAAGTCTATGTATGTCTGCCCATTGTTAAGACTGTCAGGATTGTTTAGCAGTGTAATGTGTACATGTTATTTGGGCTGTGCAGGGATGGGGTACATGTGAGTGCCATGGGCTCTTTCTATTTGACTGCGCATGCTGCTCCAGTTTCCAGTTCCCTATCACCTGTATATGTTTGTACATACAGACCATGACATGTCCAGTAACACCTCAGGATTCTCACTACACTGTGACTTGGGGCAGTATATGTAGGGGTAATGTGTGAGTGGCAAACGGGATTTTGTTGCTCACACAGTCATTATGCCGTATTGTTTAGTTTGCTTACTGGTATGTCACTGTGACTGTGGTGCAATTGTTTACGGGTATATACTTTCACACCAATGTCTGTTTTCCACTAGTGTTACATCCCTGTAGTGCATGTTATATTTGCTAATGCATGTGTACAGCCCCAGACCTGGACTTGGGTAGTGTTATGTCAGTCTGATTGTAGTTTGGACATTACTCGGTAGCTCAGTGTAGTTTCCCTACTGTTGTGTTATGTCCACATATTCATAGGATATCCAGTTGTCTGGCTGATATCTTTGGTCTGGTCCCCATAACTGTTGTGTATTCCTGACATATCAGTGGGATGATGTGGGGATTGAGGTCCCTAACTAATGAGAAGCAATTGAGTCCTAGACATACAGTGTTGCTACATCGACTTTCTCAGGTTATCTACCAACGTATTTTGGACATGTCGTTATTTTCACGCCTTTGTCCCCCCACTTTGTCAGGCTTGGTCCACATTCATTGCAATAAGTGGTTCTAAGCATATCTCTCCACTGCAAGGACTTTCACAGAATATCCGGATGTTTGGCCCATACTTTTGTTCAGTCCCACAATTTATTTGTATTTGTCTGGTAAATCATGGTGATGATCCAAGTATTTATGTCAGTAAATAATGACGAAAGATTTCAGTTTCCATTCCCATATCCTTCAGTAATTATCTGCTGAAATGCACCCTGTTGCTGTAGCAAATGTCTTCATTTGTAACAGTAATATTTCAAATATGTCCCTATATGTGGCCCATTCCCCCTCCCCCCTTTTACAGCCTTTGTTTAGGTTTCTTGTACTAACAAGTTGAGAAGGATGGTTCTGAGGTATAACTGCACTGCATGTTATATACGCATACATATATGTATATATATATATATATATATATATATATATATATATATATATATATATTGTTTTTCACTTTCTTTATATTTTATATATGTGTATCTATATTATGACTCTACTTTTTCATATATGTTTCATCAAACATATATATATATATATATATATACATATATATATATATATATATATATATATATATATATATATGTGTGTGTGTGTGTGTGTGTGTGTGTGTGTATATATATATATATATATATATTTTTTTTTATATACAAAACACATAAATGATTCCACAAAGTTTTGTGTATTGTAATGTAAGTTTTGTATTTGTAATTTGTAAGTTTTGTAATGTTGTATGCCTCTATTGCATGTTATGTTTGAAAAAGCAACACTAACTTCTGTAATTCGGATGGTGTAGTGGTACATTCCTCTGACTATAGCATTCAGGGGTATGGGTTTGAAACTTGAGACTGCTGTTTTTTTTTCATTAATGTTAAATGACCAGAATGCATGATATGTTTGTTAAAGCATTGCAGATTATCGCAGCTCAGATGGTATGGTGGTATTTAGCTATGATTGTAAAGGGCATCATCTTGGGTTTGAGACTTAGCAGGACTGCCTATTCTGTTGCTGGCAAACAAGGTCTGATGGATACGCAATAATTCAAGTTCATTTAGACATGCTATGCTTATACTTTTATATTATAAAATAATATTTATATACACATTATAATTTTACATTTATCTTCCATGACATCCCCCTATTTGTTTTCATTAAATTATATTAATGTGTGACTATATTGTATGGGGCATTTGTGTTTATATGGGGGTTTCACATCTTTTCTACACTGACATCTCACTTTTGGAACTGCTACACTACCCTGGTTGACAAAAAAATGTTGCTACATAATTTAAGTTTACTAAAATAATTTTAGCTCTGCTTTCAAATAGGAAAATAAGTTGCCTGACTTGGGACTCAAACCATGAATGCCTGCAGAGCTGCAGCCCTAACCACGACACTACCTCAGGTTAGAAATTTTGCCTGTCTATTTGCATCTAGCTCCTATAATATGTTTAAGCACTGTTAAACAGACGGCCATAACGTGCACACCCACTTAGCTACACTTAAACATTCTTTAGGCTAGTGAAAAAAGGTATATATTATTATTATATTATAGTGTTAGGTTATATGGATGTGTCTTGTGGTGTTCTGACAACTACCTTGGACTATAATCGTGAAATACTGGCATTCATTTGGCTTTCAGACTTCTAATCTTCAGGGACTCCTGCTAATACATAGCCTGTTATCTATCAACTTTCTAACTGTGTGTGGGCAATTTTTCAGGGGTGTCCCTAATGTAGTATTTATTCCCCCCATCATTTGTGCCTTTGTTAACATGCACTGCTGTAAGGGGATATTGGTATATATTTGCTTTCAGACTTCTACTCTTATGTAATTCATGGTAATGCATGACCTGTTTTCTATCAACTTTCTATGTTTGTGGGGCTATATTTGTGCTTTTTCACTTTTGGGGGATTTATCCCTCATTATGTGTGTATTTGCACACATTTCCTGCTTTAGCAGGTTGCAAAAGTGTCATACGGCACTTTAACAATGCAGCAAGTATGTCACATAGCCTGTCACACACCCCCTGCATTGCTTTCTTGTTGCCGAGATTTATTTCAGTGTCTACAGACACTGAAATTATCATTTTTTTTCATTTCAGTGTCCGCAGACACTGAAATACTGACATAATATTAGAGCAATGCTTTAATATTAAGCCAGTTCAGTTTAGAAAGTGCTGTACAGCACTTTCTGAGTGCAGGGGGTATGTTTAGTGTCTGTGCATTACTTGAACATGCCCCTGCACTCGTTCATGGTTCATGTCTGTGTAGATTAAACAGCAGCGTGCCCTCATGAATATGCAAGGTGAGTTACTGTTCTAAACAGGCACGAACCACTCCATGCAAGAATAATCTTATTCTTGCACAGAGCTTCTTGAATCTGGGGGATTCTTTTAGTATTAGTTTAGTTAGTTTCCAGAATATACACAGCTATTTTAAATGTTTAGTATATGCTAATCGCTAATGTAAATTTCAGTCGAGTTTCAGAATATGACATTCATGTTCAGTATAGTACATTTCAGTCAAATCTCAAAATATTTCACATTATTCAGTCATTAGTTGAGAGTAAATTAACAGAATTACATTATTTAGTCACTGGTTAAGGGTAAAGTGACAGACTTATTTGTAACAGGCTTATTACATTATTCAGTCATTAGTTAAGGGTAAAGTAACAGAATTATTTTTTACAGGTTTATTAAAATAAGTTATTTAAATAATAGGTAGTAATTGTTATTCAGTATACTCAAGGTATAACATAGCAGGCTTAATTTGTTAATTAATTTACAAATTACAGTACACTTTACATAATTATTATGCATTACATAAAATACAAAGGTGTAGACCTGAAATACAGAAAGCATAAGTTTAGTGAACTATTAAGATACGTTATTTAAAGAACAAGTCATAATAGTTATTCAATGCACTCAGGGCATAACAGAGCAGGCTTAATTTGTTAATTAGTTTACAAATTAAAGTGCATGTTTACTGATTACAGTGCACTTTACATAATTTTTGTACATTAGTGAGAAATTAAGGACACTAACAGACAATGCAAAGGTATAGACTTATACAGAAGGTATAGGTTTTATAAAAGTAGTATAGCTCATAAATATTCATAAAGGTTAAAAAGGTAAGTAGCATTATAGAGCAAATTCAAATAAAAATTCATAGACACAAGTTAACACAGAATATGGTAATTATGTTTCAAGACCACTTAAAAAGTTATCTATTTAGTGCAGATTTCCATTAGTTTTCAGAAAATAGCCATCATGCTTGATAGGCTATGCAATAAAAACAAGCAGTGCAATGTTGTTGTTGTGTCTTTCGGCTTTTCCCGGTTAGGGGTCGCCACAGCGGAACTCCAGTCCGCTAATGATTGGCAGTTGATTTTTACATGCTGAGCTGCCAGCCCTGATGCACAACCTTCATCGAAGGTACGCCCATGCACGCATGTCTCCACACTGAAGAAGCTTTAGCTGAGAATCGAACAGGACAACGTCTTACTGTGAGGTGACAATGCTACCGCAGCACCAATATGTAAATCCATAAACAACAGAAAAAGGTTTCATTTGCTATACAAAAACATCATAGTACACTAAACCACCAGTTCATAAGATAAACAATGTAACTTTACCATTACAGCATACAGAGATATAAAAAAATAGGCAGGGTTAACAGTTTGTACTCTATCTAACTTAAATAAAAATTCACAAAGACAGGTTAATCAGCTTTAAAAGTCACAAAATTAAAAGACATTAATTTTCAGAACAATGTACAAGTTTAAAATATATCACTCATACTTCAAAACTTAAGACTTAAAAATTCTAAAGACTATGAATCTAGGTAATATAAAATTAAAACATAAAGTTAAAAGACTTCAATCCAAACAGGCCATAAATGCTCAAGTGACACCTAGCGGTCAAAATTAAGTTGCACTTTTATTTACGAGATAAAGAAAATAATTACCTTATTATAACTAAATCATAACCTTAAAAGACTTCAATCCAAACTGGCCATAAATATTCAAGTGACACCTAGTGGTCAAAATTAAAATTGTAGGCTTACCAAATGATTTTTTTTAATTTTTAGATTATAAGCCATAGGTTCATAGGTTCATAGGTAAGTACTAGGATAATGGCCCTGGAGCAATTGCAAGCCTACCCAATAGTGTTGCCAGTCATCTGGCTTTCCAGATGTTAGTTCTCTGTGCCCCTATCTAGCAGTGCAATTGAAGTGATCCTCGGGGTGAATTTCCTATTTCCCATCCACTGATCAAGATTTCTCTTAAAGAGGGCCAGTGAGGTGCTCTGCTTGATGTGAATGGGAAGTTTATTCCAGAGTACTGGAAGTCTCTGGGTTAGAAACCTATCCCTCCAGCAGGTTCTGTTTAATGTGGTGATAAGGCTGAGGTCTTTGGAGCGAGTAACATGGAGGGATTGGGATTTTTTTCAGATAAAGCATGTCTAGCAAAACTGGGTCAGACATGGCTCTGTATGTCAAGTAGTGATCGCCTCTAAGTAGGCTATATGAGACAGAATAAAGTTCACATTTTTTAAGTCTATCTGCATAAAGCACATGTTTGAGTCCTAAGATCCTCTTAGTGAAGAATTTCTGTAGCCTCTCCAGTTGTTGGAGTTGTCTAGTGAGGTACATGCCAAATGGGGCATTGTCTTCTATAATTGAATAAATAACTCCCAAATGCTAGAAGTGGTCTGTCACAAAAACAGTCAATATTAGCAAAAAAAAGACAGAAAATCCACCCAAGGATGGCCAATCAACGAAATCCACAAGTG
The DNA here is from genome assembly GCF_019279795.1 of Protopterus annectens. Lineage (NCBI taxonomy): Eukaryota > Metazoa > Chordata > Ceratodontiformes > Protopteridae > Protopterus > Protopterus annectens. The sequence continues at coordinate 398,270,679 of NC_056742.1, read as the reverse complement.
TTCCAATTAAAATGTAATCCTTTAATACGAATAAAACTTCGACTTGAAATAAAATGAAAAATAAAAAATAAAGGCTCAAAACCGTCCCTTGAAGATATCTGATAATTAAAATATAATCCTTTAATATGAATAAAAGTTTGACTTGGAATAAAATGAAAAATAAAAGGCTCAAAGCTGTCCCTTGAAGATATCCGATAAGCGCTTTCGACTGTTTCTTCCTCAGATCGTCCTCCACGATAGTTTGTGTGCACTGTGTTCTTCTCAAAGGGAATGACTATGCATTTTTTGGCATTTAGCCTAAGGCCATGGTTTTGGCACCAGTCGTTGGTCTCCATGAGGCCTTTTTGTAGGATGTCCACATCAGCTTGAGAATCAATAATAGCTCCCAGTTTGCAATCGTCCACAAATTTGATTAACCAGAGTCCCTTGGTGTTGGCTTGAACTTCAGAGAAGTAGATACCAAACAGGAGAGGACCCAGAACCAATCCTTGTGGGACTCCACTTGTAACTGCCCGGTAGTCAGATTTGGGGTCAGCTACTTTCACCGTGTGGGTTTTGTCATTGAGCCAGTTTGCAACCCATCTAGTGATGTAAGGGTTGATGACCAGATTAGTGAGCCTATCAGTGATTCTTGAGTGTGGGATGGTGTCAAAGGCTTTGGCTAGATCGAGGTAGGCTGTGTGGACAGCCTTCCCTTCATCCACTGCTCTGGTGACAGCTTCAAAGAAGTCTATCAGATTGAGCAAACATGATCTGCCTTTCACAAACCCAAACTGCATGAGGTCTGGAGTTTGAAGGTCCCCTATATCCTTATTTATAAGATCTGTAATAATACGTCCCATAGCCTTACAGATCAGGCTCATCAAGCTGATGGGGTGGTAATTCCCAGGGTCAGTATTCGCACCCCCTTTGTGGAGTGGGATGACTGTAGCAGTGCACCATTCAGTGAGAACAAAGCCTGAACTGAGACTGTAGTTGAACAGCACACTCAGTTGTGGTGCCAGTTCTTTTTGTAAATTGTGTAGGACACAACCCGGTATATTATCTGGTCCCATGGAAGCTGTGTTCTTAGCTTTGGTCAGTGTGGTTTTTACTTGTACTGTCATGATAATAGGGATTTGGTATTGCTCGGGTATGTGGATGGGCCCTTTAGGGGGTGAGGGGTGGAGTAAAATTTGTACTGAACCTATCTGCCAAGATATTGGCAATGTCAGTTGGTTCAGTATAAGTGGTGCCATTGTAATGTAGCTCTGAGTAAATCTGCGTATTGTTATGCAGATTCTTGACATAGCTAAAGAAAGCCTTGTGGTTGTCCTTAGTATCTGAAGCAATTTTGTTTTTATAACTAGCTTTGGTGGATTTGATGAGGGATCTCAGTTTTTTACTGAGATTTCCAAGGGAATTCTTCCAGTCATCGGACTTTACCCTTCTCTGCAACAGGGTCACCCGATTATCTGCAGTAAATTGAGAGACCCAAAGTCTTCACCAAAAAAAAGGAAGGGGACTCAAAATCTCTATCATGCCAGAGATTGAAGAAACTCCAGCTCTATTCAGTCGCATACCCCGCCTGCTCAGAGTTGACATGTGTGCCTGACAAAGGGCGTCCCGTCCAACCCATTAATGGACATGCTAAAAAAATCCAAATCCAAAATCCATCGAAACCTCAGAGCAAAGTAGACGAAAACCTTAGCAACGGATATAATAGGCTCGCGTTGGAGGGATAGGATTTTCACCAGACTTACTTCATGCTTTGGAATAAAAATCCTGTGTCCAGGCAGAGCACCCTGCGCGCTGTTCAAGAGAAAATCTTGACCTGTGGATGGGAGAGATGAGGTTTACCCGGGAATCATCATCACACTGCTGATGGGAGGAACAAACACAACAAACTACTGCACATTTTTTTTTTATAAGGGGTGGGTGGCCATAGTTATTGGGCTGGCTAGCTTATAAATGCCCTTAGGCAGACAGCCTTTAAACCTATCCTTCTTTTGTAGAGTTTGTTAATGGCAGGGGTCCACCTGATTGGCTTCTTTTTTTAGAGGAGAGTGTCTTGGTTCTGTTTGGTATGGCTCTATCTATGCAATTGCGTATGTGCTCAGACAGTGCCTTGGTGTATGATTCAGCAGCCATACTCCCATTCTTTTTTTCTATGGATAACATAACGCTTGCCACTTCTGTCCTTAGAAGCTCAAAGTTAGCTTTGGAGAATTGTTTCACAGTGGTTTCCTTTTTTGGGGGTGGGGGTGGGATTTGGATATCAATGGTGATTAACTTGTGGTCAGATCGAACCAGGGAGGGGTTTATTTTAAGAGTAGCGCAGCGGTCCCCCATGTTTGTAATGACTAGGTCAAGAATGTTATTTCCCCTAATGGGGATGAGGATGAGTTAGTCCAGGGAATTGGAGTTGATGAATTCCAGGAAACGTTGGACAAAAGAGTTGGAGCATGAGTAGCTGTTACAGCTAATGGAGGGGTAGTTAAATTCTCCCAGTATAAGAGTATTAGACTGGACTTTGATGTTTTCCAGAGTGTCCAGGAATGCAGAGTGGGAGTCCTGGGACATTGTGGGGGATCTGTAACAGGCTACAATATGGACTGCAGTTTTGTCAAGTGTAAACTGTACCTGAAGTATTTCTGATGTGTTATGTTGGGCAACAAGTCTGGAGGTGTGTGTATCTTTTATGAAGATGGATACATCTCTGCCTTTGGGCGTTCAGTCATCACATCCCTTAGGGCTTTGCTTCAGATTTGGGGGTTGAAAGGTGTGATATGCATTATAACCTGGTAGAGCAGGGGTGCTCTCAGGAGCCTTGAACCAGGTCTCTGTTACTGCACAGATGTCGATGTTCTCCAGTTTGAGGAGTGACTCAAGTGACTGCATTTTGAGGTTTAGACTTCTAGCACTGAGTAGCATAACCCTTAGGATGTGTTTGCCAGCAGACGTTATGGTGGTAAATTTATCTTCAGGGCATTGCCTAAAAAAAGCAGTATGGGGTAGCAAGGGCCTTGGCCAGAGTCCGGAACCTCAGGGGTGACAGATGCAGGCCGGCTCTGGCAAAACATCGAGGTCTGTCTATCATATCATCCCAAGCAGACAGATACTGGATCCCCTTTGAATGACACCAGAAGCTTAGCCAATTGTTGAAGTCAATCATTTTCTGCTTGTGTTGTGGTATCATTCTTGGCGATGGTAGGATGCTACTCAAGGCTAGGGTCATACCTGCCTGGGCTGCAAGATCAGAGAGCTCCTCCATGTCTCTTTTCATGTAGTCCAGGGAGGTACGCCTTAGGTTATTCACACCATGTACAATGACGGAGTCATATTTGTACTTGCCTTGGAGAGACCCAAGTGCATGCATTATGTGGCAAATCCTGGCACCCGACAGGCAGCTGACCATGACTTTTGACTTATTTAGCTTAGTGAGTGGGATGTCAGTGTGCCTTACAATTGAATCACCTATGACTAATGTGTTTGGTACATTGTTCTGCCTTAGGGGCTTAGCTTGAGTGGCACACTGTTTGTGTGGGCTATGTGCCTTACGGGTTATGCTTGGATGAGATGGTTGCTTGCATTTGTGCCTCAGAGGTCTCTGTTGTTTGGACAGATTTTTTAAGAGAGCCTCTGCAAAAGTGGTTGTGTGTTTCATGTTACTATGTGATAGTGGTGGTGTGTGAACAGGGGAGCTATGTGTTCACTGTGATGTGATATGTGTGTGTTAACCTTCTCTTCCTGACTGGCTGACCCAGTCTTGGATTGAGAGAGCAAAGACTTAAGTTTGGCTATGTACTTGCATCTCTCACAAGTGGATGTGTTTGGAGGTAGGAAGAGAGGGATGTCTGTGTACATGAAGGAATTGCTACATTGCCTCAAGATACCCAAGTTCACCAGGTTAATGGGAGATAGCATCGGAAACTGACCTTTGGACATGCCTGGAAAAATTATCAGCTTTGTAAGTACTGAGTTATTTATGCTTAGATTAAGTACTGAAGCTTTTTGTTTCCTTTATGGAAAGTTTAGTGCTAGTAGCAGTGGGTGAGCTTGCAATAAATGCTACAAGATGTTGGGAGCAAGTGCTAGATTTAAAGGTCTAATCTGAGTGCTCAAAGATAAAAGTTAACAAGTTCTAAGGGAAAAATTGAAGAGCAGACTTTAAGGCACTGGTAATGGTTTACCTTAGCTTAGCGGTGCTGCGTGTCATGCAAACCCGTGCAAACACATTTTCTTTTAAGCAGAAAGATTAAAGGGATAGAAGTAGCCCAAAATGACCAATAAAAAGACTATTTCTGAGCTGAAACCACTTCTTTAGTGACAGATAGGCTGCACAGAGCTTACCACTCCCACTGATAAGCAGAGAAGCTTCCCTCTAGCTCAGTAAGATCTGGGCAACATAGTAATACAGTTGAATTTAGCTTAAAACAAGCAAATAAAGTGCAAACAACAGTATTTTAACAGAATATAATTAAAATAAGTAGCAAGGCTTACTAAATAGTTAGAATAAAGTGTGGTAAGCAAAAAAAAAACAGCAAAAGAAGCAAAATTCAGGTACTTAAATCATTAAAAGTCTCTCTTCTCTTTCTTTGATGCTGTAGAGCTCTGCAGGATGCCCAGACTGGATCTTGCTTACGTTAAACAAGCTCAAAAACAGCACAAACACTTTTTTTTAAACAGAAAGATGAAAGGGATATAAGTAGTCCAACATGACCAATAAAAAGACTATTTCTAAGTTGAAACCACTCCTTTAGTGACAGATAGGCTGCTCAGAGCTTACCACTCTCACTGATAAGCAGAGAAGCTTCCCTCTATCTCAGTAAGGTCTGGGCAGCACAGAAACTACAATACAGTCCTGAAATCAGCAAATCTGAAATCTGTACTATTCTAGTTACAGAAAGGCAGGAAACGAGCAAGGAGATATAATTTTTTCCCCAAAAATAACACAGTTAGAACTGCAAAAACTATTTTAAAGCAGAAAAATGGCTAGCGCACGTGTGTGTGTAGCCTACAACAGCACTACATTTGAATTTAACTTAAAATGAGCAAATAAAGTGTAAACAACAATATTTTAACATAATACAGTTAAAATAAGTCGCAAGGCTTAACAATCGGCTAGAATAAAGTGCAGTAAGCAAAAAAAAAAACAGCAAAAGAAGCAAAATGGAGGTACTTAAATCACTGAAAGTCTCTCTTTTCTCTGTCTGCTGCTGTAGAACTCTGTAGGATGCCTAGACAGGATCTTGCTGAGGTTAAACAAAGCTGTATATCGTAGTTAGGAATATAAATATAAAGTAACTACAAAAGTAGGTCCCAGAAGACTTTCGTCAGGGCCCTCAGGGGCAACTGTAAGATTATAGACTTCCATTTTAAAGTAGTTATTAGACATTAGACAGGCTAAAGGGTAAAATAAATTGTGTTTCATTTATGCATAAAAGACAGTTAAGCAGAAAGAAAAATAACCTTGCTGGTCAAGCATGAGAGACAGTTTATTAGAAAGGAAAGATAAGCATAAAGTGTGTAAAAAAATACAGAGATACAGAATGTTTTTTCCTCAAGGGAAATATATAATCTTGACAACTACAGAATCTTCCTTAATGGAATGTTAAATAAGACACATACGAGACAAAGTCTGAGACCAATGTTAGAAAAAATAAATAAGGACAATTACTGGACTGAAGCAATATATGTGTTGTATTCAGGATAACAGTTCAGTTAAGTTTAGTGAGTTCATTCGACCTGTTACTTCAGAAAACATTACAGACACTCAAAACTGAGTACAGAAGAAAGATGTTGTTCAGGACAATCAGAATATGATGTGCCTTAACTTTGAACACTAATTGTTTATAAGCACTGTTAATAAAGAAGTATTCAGATGTTGTAAACATCTAATAAAGCCTTAGTGAATGAACTACAGTGCTTGGAAAATTCATTCTAAAAACTACACGAGACTTGGCCCATAAAGGAGAGACTGGTACCTGTTCAACATGGGTTTTTGGGTAATTAACAGATAAAGACTTTCATTATCAGTCTCATTACAGTGTTTCCAGCTAATTGCTGTACAGTACAGTATATCAATTCTTACAGCTTCAGTGATTGAGAGTCAGCCCAGTCATTTCCAATGAGATAGGAAGCAGGCATGGGAAAGTATCATCTGGGAGAGTGTTACCCAGGCAGCCATCAGGATTTTTTTGTATGCCTGAACTCCAAAACCCCACAATGGTTAATGGCTTTATCTTGCAATACTAGCCCGAGTTCATGCACTCCAGCTTACATGACACATTCTGACCACAGTATGCAGTGCTTTTTGGAAACACCTCCCATCACACCCCAACTGCTGCTGGATTCTGTTTTCTATGCTAGAAGATTCCCACCTTCCATTAGTTATCAGTACAGTAGAACGAGGGTGGTTGAGACTGCAATGGCCATTCAAATCCATCCTCCTTGTCTGGCCCCTCCAACACCTGTTGCATTAGTAGAAATTGGGATATTTGGATCAGAATCTAGGTTGTATCCTTCTGTACATTTGACACTGCTTTTCCAAACATTTTTTATAGTAGTTATTGTAATTCCAATTTAGATGTATTAAGCCCTAGCAGGACCAAAGTTATATTCGCATGTTCCTTAAGTTCCTGTATTACAGCTTTTATACCATCTGCAACCTCATTAGATTGTAGAAAAATTGTGTAAATAATTCCAAGCACACATTCTAAACATCAATGATGAGGTGGCAGATCTTGGAAAATGCAAAACCATCCCCATGTTTTAAGGCCAGTCAATCCTGCCCTCATCAATAATGACACTGCAGTAGGTCGCATACTCCACACTAACTCATTTAAACCTAAAAACGATTACGTTTCTCTTTGTCCTTTCAAATTCTGGATTAAGGAGTTGTTTAAATCAAATGTCTGTTTAATTTGATTCTAAGTACCTTATGCATCATCATATCTTAGCTGCTTCCAATTCATTAATCTAGTCTATTTATGTTTCTTGAACCTCATAGTCACTTTCTCCAAAACACCAGTAGTGTTGTTTTCAGTAGGCAAAAGAATGTTTGTCCATAGTTTCAAACTAGGTTTACTCAGTTGCTTTTTTATAATCCCCATGTATTGCTCTGACATAATACTGAATTAATACCGCATCTTAATTATCCCTCTTTCTATAATATGACCAAAAAGTGGCTTAAACTTTCCTGTGTTTTCATGTAGAAGCAATCCCATATTTCTATTTATCTTCATGTGGTATGATCTGCAAAAGAAATATAGCTATAGATATAAATAAAGGGGTCTCCTACACATGATCAAAATTTCATTTGACTGAGTCCATAATATCGAAATTTCAAAATACTGAGAACTCATTTGACTGAAACTCATAAGACTGAAACCTTAACAATGCTAAATTTCAACATACTAAATTGTAAACTATAGACATGCCCACATATAACACCAATGACTAACCCTTTCCAGAACTTAAAAACTACTTATGTACCCTCTTAACAGAAACTGGACGATATAAAACCAAAGTAGGTGGGGGTGCCCCTCACCCCCCAACTATATATATTAGCTCCATGATCACACTGCACTTGGGAAAAGGGCATATACCTTTTACTTACCTTACAGTAGTCTGCAAACTGCCACTGCTATGTTCAAATTTAGCATTGTTAAGGTTTAAGTCTTATGAGTTTCAGTCAAGTGAGTTTTCAGTATTTTGAATTTTCGATGTTATGTTCTCAATCAAATGAATTTCAGTCAAATGAAATTTCAATCATGTGTAGTAGACCCAAATAAAGATGTAGATAGATTTATTTTAAGTTGTACTGTATTATGATATAGGTATGAGTCAGGTACTCCCACTCTAGCCATTTCTTTTTCAACCACTAGTTCTTCACAGGGAACTCTAGACTTTCCATATTCCTGGATAAAGTCTATCACCATAATTTTGAACAATGGTGTTGCAATGAAAGGGTATTATCTAAAAGGTATCCGAGATATTTCGGTGTGTGGTAAATGGTAATCACGTACCACTGGGGTCTGTGATACATGGAGAGGTTTTTTTTTTAAATAAGAAACATCTTTATTAAATTATCATGTATGATATACACAATGCTACATTTATATAAATAAAAATAAATCATAGTGACACAATCTTAGTTGCAAAAATTATACATTCCAAACTGTGCTGAAATAACTGTAGCTGCAAACATTATATATCACTTTAAACATAGCCAGTCATTGTTATTCAACCAGTACGTAGCTTATTCAAATCCTGCCTTCTTTTAAACCTCATTTCTCCTCTGCATGTATTGATCCACTTTTCTAATATTTGCAGTTACAGCCATCATACTCAGACTCCAGCCTTACTATGTCTAGGCAAGGGCAATTTGTATCATAGCTCAAAAATAAAAATAATAATTATTTCAATTTTTTCTGCTCACCTCTCTCTGACAGCACAGCAGGTAGCAGTCTTAAAGTCTGCCAACAACTCTGCCAACTCCCAACCCCCCAGTGTCTAGTTTCTTCTTTTCTTCTCTCACACATCCAACATTTGCTGAGGAAAATTTCTTTGATTCTTTGTTTCTTTGAAGAAAAATAAAAAAAAAATAACAGGCAAAGGGCAAAAGATCCTAAAATCTTAAGTTTGTTGCATATTTGACATACATATATATATCATTTGTTTTTATGAATTGCTTATCTACTCTCTCTTTCATCCTTTCCCTACCTCCCTGCTGTATTCCATTTTCAATTAGCACATTCTCTTCTATATTCTATTACTAAAAACTCTGCCAGTGGTGGTCTTTAATTAGGACCCCCTATTTCTTTTCCTTTTGTCAGTTTTCTCCAATATATCCCTCTCGTTGCCTATTGTCTGTATCCCTAATTGCAGTCATCCCTATTGGCGTCCGACCTGTTCTATTGGAAGAATAAGCTTATCCCACTTACATCGGTATCATTTTTAAGCCAAACTCCAAAATACTTCATTTTATTATGTCCCTATAAGTATGAATATTGCTGAACCAATTAGTGAGTACATAATTTATCACTATTGCTTTTGTTTTAGCTTCATTAATTTTGTATCCTGAAAAGGTTTGTCTCAATATGTTCCATACCACTATAATGTCCCTTTCTGGTTTTCTCAGGTATAAAATAATTTCATCTGCAAACAGAGCCAGCTTTTCTTAACTACCATACCAATTATATCTTTGAATTTCTGAGTCCCTTATTTTCTTTGCCAATGATTCTAAATACAATGCAAATAACAAAGGGGAGAGAGGACACCCCTGCCTGGCTCCTCTGCTCAAGCAGGTATTATCAGAGAGGACCACACCTACTTTAATTTACACCTCCAATCCTTCATATATCCTCCTAATCAACCTTATAGCGTTCTTAAGAAATGCAAATGCTTCTATTGCCCTTCTCATAAAATCCCAGCTTACTCTGTGAAATACTTTCTCTGCATCAAGACCCACCAACAACAGTGGTATTTTCTTACATTTTGCTTCCGTCTGGATCATCACTGCTCTGTTTATATCGTCAAATGTTTGACTCCCTCCATGTCTATTAATTTTGTAATCACTTTTGCCATTCTTTTAGCCATTATAGATATAAACACTTTATAATCATGATTTGGTATTGAAATGGGCCTGTATGAAGCTGGATCTAATCGATCTTTATCCTCTTTAAGTATTACAGCTACTACTGCTTTCTTCCAGGTTATTGGCACTTCTCTTAAAATACTGTTAAACAAAACCTTCCAGATCATTTCCCCCCTCCTAGCTTCCTAGCTTCCCAGCTTTCCAACCTCCACAGGAGTGCCATCTATTCCTAGGGACTTTCCTGTAGATTGATTATACATTACCATTTTTTTTCTCTCATTTCCTCATATCCTGTTAGTAATTGAGCCACCTCTCCCTCTAATCTTGGCATATTAATTTCTTCCAATTTCCATATTTCTCTGCTTTATACAGACTTTCATTGAATTTCTGAAATATTTCCAATACCTCTACAGGATCTTTTGTTATCTTCCTTGTTTTCTTAAGCTTGACAACAGCCCTTTCTGGTTTCTGCTGCCTGAGTCATTGTGCTAAAAGCTTTTGTGCTCTAGTGTTATTATCAAAAAACAGTTGCTTAACAGCAATCTATCTAAACTCATGCATTTTATTGAGGTAATGCTTTATTTTCTGTTTGATCCTCTTCTTGTTCTTTGAGATTTCCCCTATTTTTCAATACTTTAATAATTGTCAGTCCCTCTAAATAATTATTGTTACTTCTTAACAATATCTCACTTTCTTTTATTTCTACCTTATTTTTAAATTCCACGTTATTTTTTATCCCACTCCCTAGCTATATTTTCAGAATAAGTTTCTATCTTCTCTAATAGCTCCTGAATAATTTCCACTACCCATTCCTTAAATTCCTTTTTTTTTCAACAGATAGATGGGAATGTGCCAGTGTCTCATTTTTATTTCATTATCCTGTGTTTTTACTTTAGTTATTATTGATACTTGATCTGAAATAGTTATTGGGTGGGTATCAAGATCTTCAATTAAATGCACATGTTCCTCTGCAATGTAAATTCTGTCTAGCCTAGTCTGTTTTTTGTATCTTGGGGAATAATATGTAAATTCACTCCGAATTCCTAGTACTGAATTCACATTTTCCATGCCAAATATTTTCATAAATTTCTTTAAAAATCTATCCTCCTTTACTATATTCCCCTTTCTTGGACCCCCAGACGCATCTTTGCTGTTACAAATCAAATTCCAGTCCCCATTTATAAGTAACAGTCCTTGCTGAAAGCTAATTATTTCTCCCAGAATTTTCTTAAGCTCCATTATAGTAGTTTTCGGTAGAATATAAATACACGCCACTGTAATGATCTTTCCTTGCCAGTAGCGCCTTAGTACTACAAATCTACAATTATTGTCTTTTTTTCCTCTTCTATTAACTGTTGGAGCTCATTTTGCAATTAATATAAATACTCCTGTCTTTCTTTGCCCAGGTATTCCACTGAAAACCCTCCTAAAAACATTTCTTTATCAAATTCACATCTTCAGTTCTTTCCAAGTGTGTCTCCTATAGCATAACTATTTGCACTCTACATTTTTTAACATAGTTCACTACCAAGGAGAGGCAATGCTGGCAAGTTTTTGGGGTGTCCTAAATGTCATAATTACAGATTTTTTTGAGTAATTGCAAGTTTGTTATCAAAGAGGGAATTGCAGATAAGGGAAAAATCATGTTCTAAAACAGAGTTCATATGCAAGCTGACTAGTGAGATAAAAAAAGGTTATGTAACATTTAAGGTTGTGTACAGATAGAAAATGTCCCATGGAATGATGTTACTTTAAAGAAGAAGAGAGGAGAGTAGGGTTAGCACTGAACCTTGTGGAACACCTTTGGTAGGGTAACCAGTAGAAAAGATATACACCCGGATTCAGCAAGCTCTGCACGGAGTGCAAGATTAGTCCAGGAGCTCCATCAGGCAATATGTCTGCCGTGCGATCCAGGAATAAGCTGTAGGGATGTGTATGAGAGCTCCTGCACTAGTCCTGCATGGACTCAGTCCCTGTATGAAAATTACCCCATTTGCAGGAGATATCCATGCAAATGAGGTGAATTTGTGATCTAGGAAGCTGGAAACCGGCCATGCAGGACTAGTGTAATCTGCAGAAATATACTTAACCAGTAACAGAGTACATTTCTGCAAACTACAAAATGGAGCCATGACAGCTCCAAATAAAGGGTGGATATTATGTAGTAAGCATGCCAATGGCCAGATATAAGGCCATTGCCATGGAAAACAGTTGCAAAAATAAAAACATCTACTTTTATTTTTTTTAGCCAATCTCGGCTGTTTAAGCATAGGGCAGCCGCGCGCAAATGGGATCGAGCGGAAAATAAGAAAAAAAAACTAAAATAAGCATTCTAACCAAACTCACTATTTTGCCATTATACTCAATGACAGGCAGAAGACAACATGCCTAGTGAGTAGTGGTTGCTAAGGGGGGAGGCCCAGTGTGGAACATATAACTATGCATCAGCAGGCAATCCTATGCAAATGAGGGGAATGATACTGAATCCCAGATTTCCCCTGCATGCTAGTCAGCACCCAACAGTGTAAGAGCAGGAATAGCTTGGTGCAAGCCTAGGGGTTAGCTGACATCATGGGGGGGGGGGTATCAGGCATACTGTAAGCAGATTGGAGCCCTGTGGCTTGGGTTTGCCCTTAGCTTAGCAGAGCTAAGCACGGGGGTGTGCCTGAGGCTGCCTAGCACTCTTTACATTGCCTAAGTGGGTGCGTGTGCCACACACTGGGTTTTAAAGGAAAACAAAAGTAAACCAGGAAATAGCAGGTCTGTGCACATTTGAGCACTGTGTTTGTGTGGCACACCCCCAGGTCTAAACAGGAAGGCGATGGGAAGTGAAAACAACAGTAGGAAGGTAATCAGGAAGAACTGGCATAGCTGGCAGGTGAAATGTATCAGAATCAGCCTATTACACAGGCTGCAGACCAGACCAGCCCAGAACACTACTATAAACTATGCAAATACCTTTACCTCTGGATTTTCCCACATACTTTACACCACCTGTGTATACAAGCGGGGAACTTTTAACAAACAAAAACAACAGAATGATACAGGCTGCAGCAGCTATCAGACATCCACTTGTGGAATAGGCTGAGGGTGGTGAGGATGAGAATGCTGTCGACCAACCCTCAGTGAGGAGACGGAGAAGGGTGTACAGACTCAGGGCAACCTACCAGGGGCTACATGAGCTGGAGATAGTGGAGCACTATAGGGTGGACAGGGACCTCCTACAGTAAATTGTTGAGCTGTGCCAGCCACGCCTGACACACAGACCTAACAGATGGGAACCCGTCCCAGTGGATACCACGGTATGTGTATGCCTAGGAATACTAGCTACAGGTACCTCCCAAAGCCCAACTGGGGATATCATAGGGATCTCACAGGCATCAGCATCCAGAGTATTCCTCCAATTCCTGGATGCCATGTCAGCACATGCTGGTGAGCATGTATATTTCCTCAACACTCGTGAGGTGTTGGCCAGCAATATGCGTCTCTTCCACTAAATAGCAGAATACCCTGAGGTGGTGGGTGCTACAGACTGCATGCACATACGGATCACAGCATCACCCGGTATGGTCTACATCAACTGCAAGGCTTCCCCTCCATCAACTGCCAGGTCATGTGTGATGCCCAGGGCATTATAATGAATATGTGTGCTGGCTGATCTGGAAGCTATCACGATTCCCACATCTGGCATCTGACGCAGCTGTACCAGAGATTTGCCAATGGGGACATCCCTTACGGTCACCTAGTGGGAGATGCTGGTTACACACTGGAGCCGTGGCTGATGACATCCATCAGAAATGCACACACACCAGAACAAGAACACCATAATGAGGCACATGCACAGACCAGAATCATAATAGAGCATGTGTTTGGGATGCTCAAGTCATGGTTCTAGTGCCTGGACACATCCAATAGAGCCTTGCAGTACTCACCAGCTACATGTACCCAAATTGTTATCGTATATGCCATGCCACACAACATGATCCTGTGGAAACAGCTGCAGCAGGAGCAGCACAAAGCAGGGCCACACAGCCCCCCACCATTGTCAAGGCCTGCACAGGCACAGAGTGACTCAGAGGAGAAAAGGCCTGAGCCTGCCCCAGTAGGCAGATGGAGGCATACCCAGTATGCCCTGGCCTTGACAAAGAGGAAACACATAGCACATACACTGACACAGTAGGGACCCAGGGAATGACACCTCTCTCTCTGACTCACGCATACAGTAAAAGGGATGCCAAACATGACATTACCTGTTCTCATCCATGTATAGGGAGTGGACTATGTGCATTCGACATAGGCAGCCTCCAGCACCATCCTCAATACTGGCACACCCACAAGGTAAGTCACTCTCCCTATCAATTGCTGAATGGAGTAGTATGTTTTGTTACTTTTATCTATGATATGGATGTGAGTATGCAAGGGAATCGGGTGGCTGAATAGGATGCCAGCAAATAGTAGACACCTATAGTGGCAGCATGAGATCTGTAACAAATACTGGTGTCACCATAGTAGCCATTACTATACATGGTGACAAAACCCACTGCAGGAAATGTGTGTGTCCATATGACACACACATGCCAGTCAGGGAGGTTCACATACCCAACAGCAGTCTCAGCCAGCAGGACAGGTATAGACAAACACAAACAAAGGCTGTGCCAATGCCTCAGAATGATGCCTATGGGTAACCTCTCCCCCAGGTCTACACAGACAGACTACATCAGGTCAGGCAGTGGGATGTTAGTTCCGAAGGGTAGGAAGCCAGAAACTGATATGTATGTCAAACAAACCTAAGACCTGTAGTATACTGCTATGCCTCTAGTCAGCATGATAGGTTAGAATACAGAATGCAATGGAGTACCTGACATACCAGTACAGACATAGCAAATGTGTACAAGTGGCAGGTGTGCCCCCCCAATCCTGTGTAGAAATGTAGAAATAGTCAGGTGTGCCCCCCAATCCTGTGTAGAAATGTAGTAACAGTCAGGTGTGACTCCCCAATCCTGTGTAGAAATGTACAAACAGTCAGGTGTGCCCCCTCCCCCAATCCTGTGTAGAAATGTAGAAACAGTCAGGTGTGCCCTCCCAACCTTACTTAGACATGTAGTAACAGTCAGGTGTGCCCCCCCATTCTATATAGAAATGTAGTACTGGTCTGGTGTGGCCCCCAAATCTGATGTACACACATTGTAACAGTCAGGTGTGCCCCCCCCAATCCTATGTAGAACTGTAGTAACAGTCAGGTGTGCCCCCCCAATCCTATGTAGAAATGTAGTGACATGTATGTGTAGGTATAATACAAGTGAAGCATAGATGCCCAGAGGTGGCCAAGGTAGCAGGATAGATTGTAGCATTTGTACAATATGCAGGTATGTGTGTGTGTTAGGTCGGTGTGGGTTTCCTATTGTGGTTGAGTGGTCAGTATGTATTCATGTTGAGGTATTATCGGGTGGCCATTGCCCAGTACTGCTGATGACACGGCCAAGTCCTCACAACTGCAGTGCCAATGACAATTCCCACCAGTATAAAACATGCTAGCAGTAAGCCATTGTAAATGTATGGTGGTAATATGTGTCAACATCTGAAAGATTGACATGGCATGGCTGTAGAGCTAGATATACAAGCAGTACACAGGGGAAAGTACCCCAGACATACAGTATATAATGTGTAACTGTGAAATGGACACACCCTTGGAATTGTACATACAGGTATGCATCACATTATCTGGGCCTGTAGTAGGGTATACTGGTGTCATCTGACCGAACACTTGCAGATCACAAAGGTGGTAAGACTGATGTGTTGGGAAACAGCTGATGTACCTGCACATGCCAGCATAACTGGAATGCCCCATGCATATCTGTGTGTCAGATGCAAGTAGTGTCCATAGCACACATGCACCCAGCTCACCCAAACACCACCCACATGTACCTCTCTGGTTGTATCCCTGCTGATTGGAATGGGTACAATATGACCCCAATCTGTATATGGCAATAGCGAAAGAATGCAACATGAAGTGCAGGTGTCCCATGCAGGTGTGTCCCTAGCTGTAGGTAGCATCCTGCCAGCATCCACACCACCTGATCAATACTGATAGAAAGTATTTGCATGAACACCTAGCACACCTACCCTGTCACTTCAGGGGAATATACTTTATGGTGGTCTGGGACTGTAGGACTGACAGAATGCAATAGCCTGCCACAGCTGGCCTCCATCACCACCAAATGGCCTACAGGCCTCTGCCAAAGGCCTGTGTCTCACACATACTGCCAATGCATGTTATGTCATGGACACCCAAATAACAACATAACACACTCCACATAAGCCATATGCAAGGCCTAGTGGACAAGCCACAGTAACATGTCCACCATGTCCCACTGCATGAACACTGGACCAACACCAAAACACAGCTGTGATGAGGTGATAACTATAGGGAAATTATCAGAGAGTGTATGCATAATGTATGGAAGAGGATAGAATAATAGAGGGGGGTGAGAGCATGGGCAGCATGGAATGTGCAAAGTCCAACACACAGCTGTGTGCACACACTATCCCTGGCTGCAATCACATAAATGGGTGGCTAAAAACCTGCCCGTACACCACAATAGGGGTAATTTCCTGACTCATGGCCCCTGCCTCTGGGTAACCTGTGTGAATCTGTACAGCTGTGAGGTATTGCCACAGCAAGATAAGGCCATACTGTCATGTCGATGGATGTACAAGTATGGGATCCTCTGCCAGCACTGTACCAAGGTGATGAACTGGATACACAGACCCAGCAGCATGAATATGTAGGCATCTGCCCACAATACCGGACACAGCTGCATTCACCCTTGTTCCACAGGACATCACTGTGAGCAAGAATGTCCACCTGACAGTACTTGAGGACATAAAACATCACAGTGTATAACAGTACACATGTCTGAATATCTCTGCTAACACCAGTACCATGTAGCAGAAGCAGCACAGACACAATCACTTACAGTACACACTATCCCTTGCACAGTTTGTCCCGATATTGCCAAATAATCTATGGATACCCTGCAGAAACAGTTTGCTACCTGTAGGTGTACAACACAATGGTCTGCACTGGAGTATAAACTACCTGGAATGGATCCACACATTCAATACAGAAGGGCATACTGGGCATGCTCACACACTTAGAGAAATGAAGGCAATGTCAGACAACAATTAGAGAAATGAAGGCAATGTCAGACAACAACATACTGAAAGGTCATACTTGGCATGCTCACACACTTAAACAAATGAAGCCCATGCCTGAAAACATCAATGGACCTTACATATCTGACAGTTGCAGATGTTAGTGCATACATTCCTCAGTATGCACTAACCATGCTTTGCACACACATTGGATAGGAATACAGACATATATCCAAGGGCAACACACTATAATAAGCCAAAAGTATATATACATAGATGTGCGGAAGAGAGTGACTGTGACAAAGAGCCATCCATCATGAGGCCTGTCCCACCCAGCACACAGCCAAATGGCTACAACCACAAGATGTGTAAATGTCACTCAATGTAGACATTAGCCACTGGTATCCGTCAGTATTAAAGACTATGTGGTGCAAGTGCTAGCTGTGCAATATGACTGTACAAGACAGTCGTCATTTAGCAGCTGTATAAATGTATCTGCAGAATATAACCCTGCATGTCCTTGCATGTGGTGTGCCAACATCCGGATGAATGGATTATGGCCCATGCACACACATTTCCCTCCCCATAGCCCTACTATGACAATCCTGCTGATGTCATCCACTTTGAAATACACCTTTGGGAATGGAGTACCCCAGTTATCTCTGTGGTGCATCTTAAAACTGTGTAATGCTGCAGTGTGATAAACTAGTTAGGTAGGAGTTCTAACCCCAGACATGGCAACTGTCTGTGTGCTTGTGTGTCTCTGTCTGTGTAGGGAGCAATGCTTTTTAGGCTACTCATGCTCACTACAATTCAAATGCCCTACTTTGGCAAGGCTGCTGATGTCATTAACTGTGAAATACACCTTTGGGAAAGGGACAACCCAGTAATCTCTGTGGCACATCCTATGAC
>NC_056742.1:398190532-398250532 GCF_019279795.1 Protopterus annectens | reverse complement strand
CAGTGTAATGCTGTAGTGCAATATAGTACTTTGGTAGGGGTTCTAGTCCCCCACATGGCAAATGTGAATGTTTGTGTGCGTGTTCCTATGTCTGTGTAGGGATCAATGTTTTTTAGGCTAGTCACACTCACTACAATTTAAATGCCCTACTTTGGCAAGCCTACTGATGTAATTCACTGTGAAATACACATTTGGGGAAGGAGTACTCCAGTAATCTCCATGGTGCATCCTATAACTGTGTAGTGCTGTAGTGTAATAAACTAGTTAGGTAGGAGCTCTAACCCTAGACATGTCAGGTGTGTGTGTGTCTGTGTTTGTCATTCATATCCTGTGTGGAGGTGGCTGTGAGTGCATAACAACTGGACTCATTGTTCAGCGAGTTTTATATGGTGGCCCTATTATATGTCACAATGTCCACCTTACAAGGATAACAGATGTGAAATAGTCGAGAGGCTGGGGTTCCAATCCATGCCACTACATGTGACACCAAGGCCTGGCGAACAAAATTAGCAACCCTTGTATTACCCAGAGAATGCTTTCAACCCATGTCTCATAAACAAACACACTTGCTGAGGCAACATGACATGTGATAGCAATACACAGTTGGTCAGGGGTTTGATACCCTGTACTAGTAGGTGTGTAACACAAACATGCTTAGGTTTTACTCTCCCACCCCTTCCTTGACTTATCTTTCCCTCTGTCTGCCTCTCTCACTCCCTCTCTGGTGGATGTGGAGACTTATATCTGCTTTGCTTAGGCAGCAGCATGTGATTTGTAAGTGATACTCGTGATCAGCCGATGGCCTCTGCATGAATTGCAACCCTCCTCTAGCTGATGGCATGTGTAACAGCTGTGGTAACATTCCCATAGCCAATTGCATGGAAACACACTACAATATCTAGGAACATCATGTTGGTGTTGGGCCTTGTCATTCACTGCGAGCAGGACCTAGATCTGTTCTTTGGCAAACAGCATCACAGATGGATTGGGGATTTACCTCTAACAACATGCACTGTGGAAACAGGCCAACACACAGGAGGGGGATTTGCCTGACATGAATACAGAATGTAAGTGTTGCTATTGTGTATTTGGAGTAATGTCGGTTTAACAGGGTGTCTGTGGATATGGCTGGTCTACATGTTTTAATACCTGTCATGACAGTGCTATGTTTCTGAGGAAACCCCCATCTGTAGGGTCATCTGAGGACTGGGCAGTGTGTTGTGCCTTCTGTTTCTTGTGTTACTCACAGAGCACCTATCTGTGAACTGCAGAAGCATAGTGTGAGGATTGCAGTCAGTACATGGTGACAGACATGAGCATTACTGACTTCATATCCCTCATAGGACATATGTCACAACAAACCCTGTTACAACAGTAAATGTATGAGGTTATCACAGCAATATGTCAATATTGGTCCTGTGTTTGTGCCTCCAGCCACAACTCTGTCAACATTCATGCATATCTCATGGAGTAAGAGGTGCATATGTTCTGTACACCATAATTTATTGACATCATATTTGATAACAAGCCAGAAAGATATCAGACTGCTACACATGTTATGTATAGTAGGGATTATATTTGAGGACATAACCTGGGCATTCTGTGGTTGTGTGTACAGTACTGAAGTCTGTGTACTCATGGTGATTGTCAGCAGTGTGTGTATTGTGCATATGTACCTTGGCCTGTGTACAGACTGTGGTAGATGTCATTGTTCTTGGTCCAATTCTATCTGATGTTACATATTGCTCCATTGTATGTGGCTTACATGTTTGTAGGCCAAAACACACACACATGTCCCATACAACAGACAGGTATTTGACCACACTGTGTAATGGCCCAGTATATGTAGGGTTAGTGTGTGAGTGGTACATATGAGGGTGGTGTTCATCAAATAGTCCATATACTGTAATATTACGCTAGCTACCATATGTGGCTGTGGCTGTGTTCACTTTGGTTATGGTTATGCATTTTCACAAAGGGTATCTTGTTACTCTGTACTGTGACTTGCCTGTAGAGCCTGCTATATATGCAGGTACATGTGTAGTCTCCCATAAGAAATGTAGGCCAGTGTTGTGGCAGTCTGCCTGTAGCCTGCACAGTGTGCTGTTACATGCCTAGCAGCTTAGTGTACTTACCCAGTGTGATGTTATGTCCAGATACTTGCCAGATGTACTGCTGCCAGGCCATCATAACAGTCATGTATGTCAGACAAAGCAGTGGGATGCTGTACAAATGTATGTCACTAACTAGTGGGTAGTATGTGGCTATGGCACCTCTATACCAGTGGTTAGTATGTGTCAGGACAGACAGGGGTGTGTGAATGCATAACCTATGGGGGCAAATGTATACCAGTATTTACATGATATACCCATCTACATGGCTAATATCCACATTGTCAAGCTTGGTCCACATGTCTTGCACTAAGGAGTTCTGTGTATACCTCTGGACTGACCAGAGTGTGTCAGACTGCCCACATTTATTGGCCATATCTCTGCTGTAGTCCACAGGATCATTACTGTGCTAGCAGTGGTACTGTACTATGATGTCCTTAGGATGTCTGTCAGTGGCCAATGGAGCACATGTTAAAAGCAGATGTGACCTCCCACACACAACATGTCTGTGAAGACAACCCATATCATAGTAGCAATAGTCTACATATATACCTGCAATACATACCTGACATCCCATTGCACTAAGAGTTTGGGACTACTGGGGCTGAGATAGGGCTCCAATCCATGTTCAGGACATATGGTGAACATATGTGTATACATACCTATCCATATATCTGTATAGATATATACACATATATATATCAACATACATAGATGGATATGTATATGTTCATATATATACATATATATATATATATATATATATATATATATATATATATATATACATATAACCACTCAGATATATATACATATACACAGCAAAATATGTCTACACATATACAGATAGAGATACATATGCACATATACTTATGGATATCTACATATATAGTGGCAGTAATAGGTATATCAGAATAGATATGCATGTACATATAGTTATAGATATCTACATATATATCTACATAAATAGGCATATCTGTACACATAGGATGAGCATACATATATAGCTATATATATATATATATATATATATATATATATATATATATATATATATATATATGCATACGAAGAGATGTACACATGGCCATATATATGTTGCACTATACAGATGTGTATACAGACATATGTATGAACATACATGTGTATGTGCATTTAGACATATATCAACCTATTATATGTGTATATACATATTCCTGCCATGTGTAAACCTCATGGTTGTGTATACTTTCCCAGATGTATCTCACCGTATGTATCTGCCATGTGTACATTATGATAAAACAACATATGTGATGCAACAGTCATATTAATAACAAGTACTACACAATTGTGGAAGTACAGGCAATTGTTCAATACTAATTAATATGTGTATTGACAGATATATTGGAAAAACAACAGCTGTCTTTATAGTGGTCATGGCGTAGTGGTTAAGTGTTGTGACTTTAGTGTACAGGGTCCTGGGTTCAAGACCTGCAAGGGCTGTTCATTTTGTTGCTGGGCAGAACAGAGTATGTAAGGCAGTTTTGAGCAGCTTTAAGCATGTTTGTACAGGTTTGCATGAAGCTAAGCTATGGGTAAATGTACAGGTGCTTACACAGTGTACGCTTCGCTTACCAGTGCGCAAATCAGCTTAGCTGTTATATTGCAGCAATGTTGATACCTGCTAAGCATGGCTTAGCCCTGGTAACCAGTTCACACCACCCAGTCTGATAACATAGCAGGGTAATGACATCTGTAATAAGTGTATGTAATGCCATGTACAATACATGTTCCTATGTGCTGTCATTACAGTAGCAAGGGATGAGAGTGTCATGTGTGGGACACAGATATATGAGGCCTGTACAGCACTGTTATCCATGTGAATGTGTTACATACAGGTGGCATGTAGTGTATCATGGCAGTACTATTGTTGACAGTGCTTACCCAGGCAAGAGTAGAGTGCTAAATGTATTACTGACAACAGGCACACCTGCAGGCATAGCTGGACTCTGAGGCCTACCTGTTGTATCCCTAGTGTGTAAGCTGTGTCACAGAATATAACCCCTACTGGATAATGATCTGACATGTGGAATGTAACTGTAGACTACCATCTGTGCAGCACATGATAGTGAGGGCTCCTGACATGTAGATATGGCATACATATGGTTATCAAATGTCTATTTGTCAACACATTCATCCTACTGCATAGCTACTTGGCAAGCTGATGACTGTCAGTCCCTGTACATATGTGTAGATTTCAGGTATCCAACTGGGATATGTACACTGATTTCTGCACAGCTGTGTAAGAACTGGCACATATTGGAGATAACACCCTGTACACACCACATGCCATGGGTACCTCCACTACACTACCACAGTCAACAGAACATGCTTGGGTACAGGTCTCCATCACAGACACTAACCATGTGTTGTAATGCATGTTGCATGCATGTCAACTTGATCACCTCAGTGGCCATGTGTAGGAGGCACCTGGAGGAATGGCTAATGCATGTCACTCTCACCCCGAGGGTCACCACAGTAGTATATGTCAATAGATTGCCTGCTACCACATGGCAGGTGGCAGGATACCACTGTACACACAACCCCTACACAACCCATCTCTCCTTGGACAATAGCTAGGTACACAGCTATGACCACCTGCAGCAATGCACCCCAGTACTGACAATTGTGTATGTGTGCATGACTGAGTATAGCAGTGTCTGTGTGTTAGCACACCTGTACATGGGAATTCCATGAGGGCCTTCACAACCACCGCAACACCCATTGCCATAGCCAGTTGAGGCTGCTGCTGCATGGGACATTACATGTACCCTGTTAAGCTCCTCTCCATACCGGCTACATGAGCCTTGCAGTGCCAGCACAGCAGTGTTGTACAAATAGGTTGATAGGCATGGGATACCCATTGTTTTCTGGCAAGTGTGTGCATGTGTGCATGTCCATTTATCTGTAGGGTACAGCATTCCAAGGCCACATACACCTATTACAATACCCATTGCCACACAGTAGTACAGATAGTGTTGTTGCTGCCCATAGGTGAGGCATGACAATGCAACACCCTACTATGCATGTGGCATGTGCATTAGATGCATATCCCTGTAGTACCACTGTAGGGATCTACAATGGGTTGTATTGCAGTCATGGCCAATGTGTGATGGTGGGTATGTCAGAGTGTCATCATGGGTTTCAGGGAGTACAATATCCACTGGGGGATGTGGGTGCTGTGTACACTGTCATTACACCAAGGTACACCCGGTACATGTCCCATATATCATGTTATGGTTACCACTGTTGCCATGAACCATACAGGTAATTGATACCACAATCCAGGCCAGTTATGCACGTGTTGTGTGCGTCCTACCTGTAACACATTGGACACATAGTCAAGTTAGTTAGCAGTGATAGGCCCAGGTTTCTGGGATGTGTGTCTGCCTGTTATGTTTCTGTTAATGTGTATATGAAGGCATGTCACACAATGTATTGTCCATATACACCCGTTACATCCCCCATTAGCATACTGTACATGTCTGGGGATATTCTGCATGTAACATGTAACCTGGAACACACCTCACCCTAAATGCTGTGTGTTGTGTGCATTGGAAGCTACACACCTCAGTATCACTACATACCTAGATATGGGTCTAGTCCCAGTGTTACCAAGTAAGAGTGCATGTATGTGGATGGGTCTACATCAGGCTGCAGATTATACACACCCCAGTGGGTCACCTCTCCATGTGGCACAGGCAATAACTGTTATACAAACCTGTGACATGTTCAACTCTGTCCCAGATATGTCACGGCCATGGTGTTACCACAGTGCCATATCCTGTTGTGGAATATGACTGCAGACCATCCTCGTGCTGAAACATGTACGCCTACAACACAAATGAATAACATTATAGAGACCACAATCAACCAGTGTTACTAACAGCTATAATGCATCATTGCTGTATGGATACACTACCTGACATATATGCATTATACTTTACTTCTTACAACATGTTACACTGCAGTACTGTGGTACACAGTAGTACAGTCACCATGTGCATCAGAACCATATTAGCCTGTCCCTGCCTCAATGGTATGGTTGACAGGGATGTGGCACAGGTATCATCATATGCACAGGGTGTGTTGCTGGTTTTCCAGAGGCCGAGGGTGGGCAATACATTTGACACCATGTGTGTGGGTGAGTGGTGTACTTAGGTGAACTGGGCATGGCAATGTGGTGTGTGTAGGTATGGGGTTGCCCTAGGTGTGTTTGTATAGTGTTTGGGTATGCATGCACACAGTTCTGCCATGTGGCTGCCCTACACACGTGTTTATGGACAGCTGAAGACCATACCTGGCAGGGTGTGCAGTTCACTGCTTCTGACAATGGACACGTGGACTGTGCCTGCTAGAGGTTCCATGGGCATGTCCAGGTACAGGCCTCGATGTGCTACTCTCATCTGATGATGACAAATGTCTGCTGGAACCAGGCCCCTCCTGGGAATGGCCAGGTCCAGTTGCTCATGGCCTGCTTTGGTGTGGTATGGACAGCACCCTCTCATAGTGCCAGAGCTAGTACTGCCACTACGGGAGCCCCTCGGTGTCCTAGCATGTCCATGTTGACTGCCACCTGTTGGCACTGCTGGCCTACATCCACGCGGCTGTCACTGCACTCCCACCACACGTTCAAGCACGGACAGACCACGGTCGATGAGGGCCATCATCTCACCAGACCATCTATCCATGAACTCAGTTAATGCATGGATGGCAACAGCCAATTCACGGGCGTTGTCACTTGCATATGTGAGAGCAGCCCCCTGCAGTCTCAGGCCCTGTCTGGTGTAACATTCTATCCAAGCCTATGCTGCCATGACAGCCTGAAACCTGCACCTGCTTGTACCAACTGTGTCGTGTCTGCCAGGAGCATGATGACCAGCAGCCCTACCACGAGCACCCTGAGACATCTGCCTATGTGATGCCCTGCCAGACATCCGGCTATGCCTGCTGCAGCCAGACACAGTAGGCATGGTTACCACACTTTCCTGTGCACTGCCACCTAATGCCAGCTGCCCCTCTGCTATGACGACTGGTTATGGGGTAGGTATAGGCACTGAAACTGTGTGTGGGGTTGGGGTGGCTAAAAGGGGGATGTCAAATATTGGTACTGTTTGACCCCTGACAACCCCACCTGTGCCTCAACAGTGCTATCATCATCTTCGGTGTCTGTATGGACACCAACATCAGATTGCATGCAGGAGGGACCCTGACCTACCTCACCACCTGTGGGGAAAACAATAAACGCTCTTTAAAACCTGTACAGCATTGCATAACAGTACACACACACACACACACACACACACACACACACACACACACACACACACACACACACACACACCACCATAATACCTACCTGTCTGTGACTTTACAGACAGTCCCACGTATATTTCCATATGTTCCACATCCTGCATCACACTTGGTAACATAGACACATTGATATCACTCATTAACATATCAGTTCTCTAAATGCCTAGACAACTGATCACAACACAGGAGCAATTACTACATTACCTGCCTGACCTGTGTGTAGTGGTTTTAGATGGCCTCACTGCTGTCATTCAGTGTTCACCCTATGTATGTCCGGACATCATGAGCATGACCCCTATATGTGTGGGCTACTATGTTCACTCCATAATATCACACACTGGAGTGGCATGTGTATGTATTGCTCAGTACATGCCAGCTATGCTGCTCAATCAGCCTATCATGTGACAACTGTAATATATGGATACACTCCCTGGTGTTGAATAGTACTTCCCCAATGCATCTGTAGTGCTGCATATGTGGGTTGTTGGTCACCTCTCTGCTGAATGTGATATTAAGGGTATACCTGGTGTCTACCTTCCCTCTCAATGCCTGTTCCATGCTACAGACCTTATTATACTGTCAGCTGTACTGTTATTACATACATGACAAGTATTCCTTGTGTGTAATGTAGCAGTCCATGTGCATGAACTGCATGATCCCAAAGGGAGGTACTGGTGCATGAACCACCCCACAATCACACATGTGCATACATGGCCACACAAACAAACACACACACATGCACACATGCATCCTACATGCATCAACCTCCCTCCACTTCACCAGAGTGACCCTACAGACAAACTAACTACCCACCAGGATGCACACATGCACATACAGGTGAGGTTGCACAATGATAGTACACACAGTCCTCCTATTACCCATCTCTCAGCATGCATAACATATGGTACACAACAGCATGCAGTGCAGCTATAGTCAATCCATGCTAGCAACAGTATACATGTGTGTGATGCATGTGCTGTGTTACACACAGTCCTCCTATTACCCATCTGTCAACATGCATGACATATGGTACACAACAGCATGCAGTACAACTATAGTCAATCCATGCTAGCAACAGTATACATGTGTGTGATGCATGTGATGTGTCACTAGGTGATGCCCCTTCCCTTGGATACCACTGCACCCATGTACACAGTATTGTTTTGCACCAGCTCTGCACCCTGCTATGTACTGCGCACCACACCTCATAGGTGTACAACTCACTGCTGAATGTGTAGTACTGTGTCAGTTATGTCAGCTTTAATGCTCACAACCCCTATGTTTTTCAGCAACACATACCTGGGATGATATGTGGACAGATGTAATTTGTGAATGCTTGATGTCTGATTTATAGCTCTCCACATTAGGGGACTATGTATGACCATTCCAATACTATTACACAGACAACCATCAGAGCATACCATGGCTATGGGATGTGTACACACCCTTATTGATATGAAGCACCCATCCTTGATCTGCCATGGGACCACATCACAGCATATTTTAACAGTACATGAGCCCGATATGTGACATATGTCCTGTACTTTCACATGCAGTGTCTATGGAATGTGTTAGGTGTGTGGATGCTGACAGTGATGCATACACTCCGTGTAGGCATATGTGTGCACACCCTTATCATGATGGTTTGTTGCACCTATTGTTATATGTACTACAGCAGTCACTACTCCTGGCAGAGGTATACTAGAGTGGGCCATCTGCATTTTCCAGTGCATGTTCAGTCTGCCCTACACATGTCCCCCTATTCTGCATGATTGCAAGGTCTATTCATGTGCACATCCCTTGGTGTTCACACACTGCCATCACTATTGCTGTGGGGGTAGGGTTAAATCTGCCACAGTTCCTGAACCTGACTGATACAGCCATTCTTAGCATCCTTAGGATCCCTGCTGTAGTGCACTGGTGTGTCATGCTGACTCCCCTCACCTTCAGCCTTTTTGCAAATGCTTGACAAGGTAAGGCTTACACGTGTGTCACTTTGCAGTGTCTCATACACTGAACACCACATGTTACAGCCTAGTCCCAGCTGATAATGTGGACCACAGTAATACCTTATGCTATAGTGTAACTCTGCAACAGTTGCCATTGTCCTACAGGTATATACCCTGGTGTTACACTGTATATGGGTGTTGTTCCAAACATGTCTCTACTGTAGGCCATGCCTCCCACCATTATGTTACTCCCTGTGAACATATTCTGCAATGACAGGATGTTAGTTATCTTGCACGTGTCTGACATACCCTTCCAATACCCCATCATCACCACTGTGATGCCGTGCATTTAACAGCAACAATATGTGCACATGTACAGCATGCATTCTGGGTAGGTGTATTCAATGTGTGCATGGAATATACCATAGCCATTACATGCCCAGTGTATTGGCAAGCATCTACATAAACATACTCACCAGCTACAGGCTGCTGCCTTGGTGGTATACTGGAGGGACCTGCACAAGAGGGTGAGAGATGCAAAGTCAATGACCACAACTGTGGCATTGCTACAGGGTGGCTGCAGCATTACAATGCATCAACAGTCCAAGTCCACAATGCTACCACATATGCACATCTGTTTATCACTTCTATGCAGCAACAAATTATATCTATGACATGTCAGATATGCATGATCTACCTGTAAAGATGCAGATGTATATGCAACAGTGTTCTACTAATGTGCCCTGTGGCCTTACCTGCATGCTCCTCGGCCGGTGTGTGGGTAGCACCCACCACCACAAAGGTGTCTGCCAGTTGGTGGCCATGCAGACAGGTGCCACAAGGCTGGCTAGGAGCTCCTCCACACATTTCAGGGAGGGATGGATGGCATGGACCACACTGTGATGAGGTGATCCCCCCAGACTGCAGCAGCATGCCGACGGGCATTGCGAAGCAGGTCAGAACAATGATGCCGGACCTGCTCATAACTGAGGTTGTGCAGTCTGACATCATTGGCCCTGTGGACTAGGTCGTTCCACAGGGTGGTCTGATCCTGCTGATCATGGATGGCTTGGCCAAATAAGACAGGGTAGTGCTGTATAATGTGGTTCACCAGAATGCCATTTTCAGCTGCTGAATATGCTGGAAGGCTTTTATGGGACATCTTGGCTGAAAGCCATAAAGATGGACACAGGTGTGAGCAAGTCATGCAGCAAGGTCACCACAGTTCTTAATACACATCACTGTCACCCCCCACCATATCAGCAACAACAAACTGTACACACAACTCAATAGGTATGTCTACAGCATACCTACTAGTGGGGCAGATATTGTATTGTACCACACCTTGTGCAATGTGTTTATAGCCATGTTCCCTGTGTGGACACTATCATTGCTGGCCTGTTGCAGACTATTCACCTGCATGCCATTGTCAGGGCCACTATGGTTCCATATATGCTTGTGGTATGCTTGCTATGTGGTTTCTGCACATCTGACATTCTGCGTTATTGGGTTATCTATGCATGCTGTTGGACGTGTTCCAGGATTGTGTAGGCTATTACTACCAACATATGTTCTATAACATTGACACAATAGCATGTATATGTACTATTGACCATCAGAACCACTTCCACAAACTCATCTGCCCATGTTACCAGGCCACATTGCATGTGCGACCCACCCTGGGGCCTCCTCATGTACTGGTCCAGCAATACCTTCAGGTAGTACCAACTCAGTGGATGTTGTCCCCCCCTGGAGGCACACACAGACATGTTCTTGTCCCCTGAGGTCAGATTCAGGGTCTGTTTCATAACGGGCTCCA
Source organism: Protopterus annectens (assembly GCF_019279795.1). Taxonomy (NCBI): domain Eukaryota; kingdom Metazoa; phylum Chordata; order Ceratodontiformes; family Protopteridae; genus Protopterus; species Protopterus annectens. Next base: position 398,239,301 of record NC_056742.1, on the reverse strand, counting down.
CAGACACAAGTGAGATGTGCTGCATCACCTTAAGGCACCCAGTACACATTCACAGGGTCCACATGCTCCTCCTGCTCAGCTTCCAGGCCAAGCACCTTTGGGACATGGACTGCTGTTGTGAGTAGCAGTGGGTGGGAGACTTGTTCCCATTGTGTCCATATTGGAGCCCATGGGGCAACCACATCACAGACCACATACACCATCCAGGGTGTTTACCCACCACAAGTATCACATACCGCCCCTGTAGGCTGTCCTCTATGTCTACCAACCCTGACCACCTCCACAACTATACTTGCCATACTTCCTCATATTCCCATTCCATACTTCACAGACAAGGGCAATGTGATCCCAACAAGGAGTTCACATGTGACATACCTGTCCATGTTGCACACACTGACATTTGTAGATATCTGTGTGTATTGCTATGTGTGATATTTCCTCACACATAGCATGCAGCACTGTGGTGGTAATATAGGGGACATGTATTTACATACATATATTATTTGTGTGTGTGTTTGTATAAATGTAGACATGTGCATATAGGTATACATCTATATATGTGTAGACATATATGATGTTGTATATATGTGTTTATATATATGTCTACACATGGGTATCTGTATATTTGTTGACATACATGTAGATATGTCTATGTCTCTCTCTCTCTATATATATATATATATATATATATATATATATATATGTATATATATATATATATATATATATATATATATATATATATATATGTATACATATGCATACCTATATATGGCGTACAGTCAGATATCAGGTCCACAATCTCTCAACACCTTCCTTCACAGCTGCACTGTTCTGCCTTGCTACGACACAGACAGGTGCCACATATGGACACAGCCTGATATTAGGGGGCTATATGTAGGGCCAGATTGCAGGCAACCCTATTACATACCTATGGTATTCCTGCATGCTGCAATACAGGTTAATCTGAGTATCCTGCAAGAGATGGGCTGTGGAACCCACATGTCCATCATTTGGCATTACTTCCACCACCAGATATTGGCCACAGTAATATACATACTTTCCATTACACAACACACACTATGATGGCTTACATCTTATCAGTCAGTGCTGCTCTGCACGGTTGACGGGTATGGTCCACCACCCACAGGGATAGACTCTATTGTCCTTAGCAGTTGTTCAGCTGAACATCATTACAACAACAACACCTGAAGGCACATATAAACCATTCCACATCATCTATTCCATTATTATGGAGCAAGTACTACTGCTAACTACATGTATATATACTTCACATACCTGTTCTAGGAATAAAGTGTCTTCTGGATGGTTTCCTTTTTTTGTTTGTTTGTTTGTGCCTTACATGCACTCTCTCTCACTCTCTCTCTCTCAGTCTCTCTCCAGTAAGTGGATTGAGCTGCTTTGAATAGATTGCAGCATGGACTTTGTAGGTGATGCACATGATCAGGTGATGGCTTCTGTGTCCTCCACTTGCTACCTGCATGCAGTATGCTGTTTAGTACTTACAATTACTACTGTCATGGCAACCACCTACTATAAACACCTACATCATGTGGGCGTGGTCCCTTTACCTTTCCTGTATGGTGGACATCCTTCCTGTGTGTGGGCAGCAGTGTTACAGACAGCAGGTAGCAATACCTTTTACAGGAGAACCTGCACACTCAGGACAGCTACATATTTGTAGGAGGTTCCAGAACTACAGACAGAGTGTGAGTAGTGTTGTTGTATGCATTGTATAGCACCGGTGTTACAGGGTTTGTGTGTACATACGAGTTTAACTTGGAATGCACTCTGTCAGCATAGCTCTCAACTGTGGGCCTATCCACTTGATGGCCAGAGGTGTGCCTATTATGTTTTGTATGTTCACCACACAAGTCTTGTGTCAGATATATCACTGGCAGTGTGTTTGTTGTGTGCTTTCAGTACATGGCTATATCCATTTCTGTTTCTAACTTCATATTCCTGACTAAGGGTATGTTGCAGACTATCCTGTAACACCAGCAACTTGCTTAATGTATGACAACAGTTTTTCACATATGGACCTGTGTTCTAGCCTTTGTCCTCCACCTACATACCAGGCTTTGTACATATAACATGCTGTCAGGGGTTGTTATGTAGTGGGCTGTGAGTATGTCATGCTGCCATTCCTGCCATCAATCCACTGCTGTTGTGGCCCCCAGACATATTACGGGGATGGGTCCATATATGTGTGGGCTTCACCTACACAATACATGTGTGCCCTTATACACTCCAGAGGCCAGTGTATGCAACAGTGGTATATGGCCCTGGCTTATTGAGTCTGTGGTGGAGATGCACCATAACTAACCTAGGCTATTACAACATGTGGGGTATCAGGGGTAAGCTGAATTAAGGTATCTAGATGTACATTACCATACAATTCACCTTGGGTAGATGCAGGCCTACTGCTTCCTGTCATACAGACTGTTCTGTTTGAAAGTGTGATTGTGATGGTGTCAGTTATGCATTGTTGTGTAACAGATACATCCCATTGTGTCAACTGAGGTATTTATCCCCTAGGGATTGTGTACGGAGTGTAGATGGAGGCTGCTGGACTATACATCTGCATTACTTACTGTTGATTGATTAGTATCCTGTGGCCCAGTCTGTCTTTACTATTGTACAATTGAAGGCCTCAGGCTGGGCAGCAACATATATAAATCTTTCCAGACTACTGTATTAATATAACTGTTTCACAGTTACATTACTCTGTTTATATGTATGTCAGTGTCTAAACAGCTATATGATATGGCATATACAACTGTAATAGTACACAAATAAAGCTTTCTCATACATGCAAACCTGTGTGTGGTGTTATATCCTTTGACCTCTCTCTGTGTATATGCTGCAGATAACAATTGTCATTTGTATGGGTGGCACATTGGTGTCCAGTTGGTAAGGTGGCAACTGCATGCATAGTGGCTGTTCCGTATTGTGTGCACCTTCTACATATGTATCTTCCTATACATATCTGTGTGTGTGTATGTGTAGTTACATGTATATCTATATATATGTATATCTATATATATGTATATATATACATATATATATATATATATATATATATATATATATATATATATATATATATATCCTCATATATGTGTCTGTGTATATGTATCTTAGGAATGTTGCTTGTATCCTCATATATGTGTCTGTGTATATGTATCTTAGGAATGTTGATTGCTTCCACACTGTACATTCCCTGTGGTAGCCAGACTGTACTGCATGATATGTTACTGATACCAGTCTGACATCATACAGGTGGGATCAAGTACTGTTAACATCTTGTGCCCATGTTGTGGCAGGTCCTGGTTATGGGATCTGCAACAGTTGGTATTGTATTGCGGGGCAGACATATTTGGCGGTGGGGGGAGGATATCTATACGTACAAGATGTATGTTGTTTGGGCCCCTCACGCCCATTAATGGTGCATATGGACATATATGTTTTTGTTATGTTCCCTTTTATATCTATATATGTTTGTGTATACCTATATAGATATATATTTATGCTTTTATATATATATATATATATGTATATATATAGACATATAGATGTAGACATATATATCTATAGATGTATGCATATGTATGTCTATATGTTTATTTATTTATATATATATATATATATATATATATATATATATATATATATATATATATATGTATCTATATCTACATATATAGCTATAACCAAAAAACAAGAAGCAGGCACTCGAAAACAACCAATAAAAATGAAAAAGGGTGCCCTGGTCCGCTTGTAAGTTACACCAGATGCCGGTCACTTAAATGGAGATTGTTGAGGCAGCAAAATCTCATCCAGATTACAGTAATACTGGGAAAAAAGCAGGAAAACTTGAAATAATAGCAACGAAACCTCCAATAAGATGAACGCTCTTTAATACACTTGACAAACTGCGTTTTCGTCACCAAAGACATTGAGGGTCATGAAACCTGATAAGGGGGGTGGGGTTGTTATAATGGAACAAATTTTGTACGAAAGCAAAATGAATACAATCTTAAGGGATGAAACAAAGTATATAGAGGCTTCGCATAACGAAATTAATATAGCATACCATAGGATTGATTCCATTCTGCAGGACTTAATGATAGAAAAAGTCATAGATGATACTACTTTGAAATACTTGGAAGTTAAGAAACCGAGGTTGGCCACTATTTTCGGCATACCAAAGATACATAAGGACATGTTGAATCCCCCGCTAAGACCTATAGTTACGGCCGAGGGGTCTAAGACAGCCCCTTTAGCCAAATTTATAGATGTCAAGACTAAGCACATATGGATTAACAAGAATTTAATTCTAAAAGATTCATGGGATTTCCTTGGTGAAATAAATCAGGATATGTGTAGAGAAGACATCAGATTTATAACTATAGATGTTATAGATTTGTTTGGAAGTATACCACATGCAGAGGGCTTGAGCCTATTTGAAGAAGCAGTATTCGAAGATGATGACATGAGTCACAATGACAAAATAGCAAGTGTGACACTTATGGATACTGTGTTAAAATACAACTTTATATTGTTTGGAGGGGAAATTTACAAACAAAAAACAGGGGTATCTATGGGGGCAGCATGTGCCCCCACTTTTGCCAACATAGTACTGTCAAAATGGGAAGAGCAATTCATTACTAATTGTAAGTATAAGGATCTATGGATACTATACCACAGGTTTCTGGACGACATTGTCCTGTTTTGGATAGGGAGTGAGGCACAATTTTCTGAATTTATGGATTACATCCATAGTACTACTACATATTTAAGGTTCACCTACACTATAAGTACAGAGAGTTTGAAGTATTTGGATATTGAGTTATATAAAAATGTAGGTATGTTCGAGAGCAAGGTGTATAGGAAGGATACGTATGTAAATTCTTATTTACATTTCAACAGTGCCCATCCATTCCACAGTAAAAAGAACATAGTCAAAGGACAATTTGTACGAGGTTCCCGAATGACTTCTAATGATACAGACTTTCAGAAAGAATGTACTTTATTACATAAGATGTTCAGGGAACGAGGTTATCCAGAAGAATTCATAAGGAATTTAAGAAAAGAAGTAGAGGATGGAAGGCTGGATAGATTTAAGCCCATATTAGGCAGGGGCAAGGATATGAAAATGAATAGGGGGCCAACGGTAGAAGGTAACAATAATAATGAGAATACTCATATCAAGTACAATAGGAGTTTGGTATTGGAATATAATAACTCCAATGTAAAATTGTGCGAAATTTTCAAAAAAGAATGGAATCAGTTTAGTTCTATTACAGACATTGAGGAGATAACAAAAATGACACCCAAGATTGTGTTCAAAAACCCATTTAACATAGGAAATATACTTGAAAGAAATAAGAAACAAGCAAAGGAGGGTATTTACAGGAGATGGGGGACATATAAGTGCGGTAGATGTCATCAGTGCCCATACATTGTCGACAGATCGGAAATAAATATAGAGAGTAGGAGAAAAAGAATTATAAGTAAGGATCATTATAATTGTGATAGTAGGGGGGTGGTGTATATAGCTATTTGTCAAATTTGCCAGTCTTTTTATGTTGGAAAGACTGAGAGGTGTCTTAAACGTAGAATCTACGAGCATAATTACGACATCTCCAGGGCTAAATCTACCAATGCATTATATAAACACAGTCTTGGATGCATTGGAGCTAAATATGCATTTTTTGTGTTGGACCAGGTAAAACCTGATATAAGGGGAGGTTTATGGGAAGAAATCCTTGAAAATAGAGAATTATGGTGGCAGGTTTACCTGGATTCCAACAATAGCCCTGGTATGAATGATTTTTTGACTATAACTCCCCTTCTAAAAATAAGGGCAAACAAAATATAATGTGATACCAATTATGGTCACTAGAGGGCATACCCACATTGTGGACCCATAGGTTTCATTCAATATGTGTATTTGGATACATATACATTTTTATACTAAAAAGTGGTTTTAAATCACATTATTTTTACAATTTGTTTATGTATTTTTGAGATTTGGAATAAATATTTATGTAGGAGCAGTTTATAGAATATGATGGTTTTAATACAGGAGTTTTTAACATAGGAGTTTTTAACAAAGCACGTAGCACTTTATGAAATTCATGAATATTAATGAACTACATGAAGTATAGATACAATAGGTGTGTTTGAAATAAATTCATCCAATCCAGTAGTTTTTAATTAATTCAATGGAGTATTTAAACCTGTCTATTATGTTTTTATGTTGTCTGATGAAGTCTTTGGTGACGAAAACGCAGTTTGTCAAGTGTATTAAAGAGCGTTCATCTTATTGGAGGTTTCGTTGCTATTATTTCAAGTTTTCCTGCTTTTTTCTCAGTATTACTGTAATCTGGATGAGATTTTGCTGCCTCAACAATCTCCATTTAAGTGACCGGCATCTGGTGTAACTTACAAGCGGACCAGGGCACCCTTTTTCATTTTTATTACATATATAGCTATACTATATCTTTTTAGATATTAATATACATACACACATACACACACACACACACACACACACACACACACACATATACATCTACATGTTGAAATACATTTCCTGTACTGTTGAATGACTGGGCTGGATGATATGTTTGTGAAAACATCAGGGTTATGTATATCTGACATGGCTTTGTGATAAATCACTTTGGCTATGGTGTGCAGGGTCTTGGGCTTGAGCATTGCCAAGGCTGTTTATTTTGTTGCTGGGCAGAACAAAGGCCATTGGATACAAAGTGATTAAGGCACTTTTAAGCAGTTGTAAGCAGGTTTGCGCAGAGGTAAGCACTGCTAACTTCTGGTTACAGTTTCTTATACTCAATTAGCTTCTAAATTTCTTAACCCATGTAGGCATTGCTTACCCCCATGCAAATAAGCTTAAACCCGCTTACTGCTGCTTAAAAGTGCTTACTCTCTCTTACCCCCATGCTAATTTCTTTAAAAAAAAAGAAAAAACGGTTGATAGGAAAGTGATGAAAAAGGGACACAAAGAGGGAAAGACAGTGGGGAAAATAGCTAGGGATGTGGAGGAGGGTGTAGGGAAGGTCTATAGCTGCCCATTTCTTCTATAGCAACAGCTGTGCATGTAAACTGCATGTGGATGTAGATTTGTACACTCAACCCCCTGAGAAAGGGTTGAGGACAACAATAATATGTTGTGATTCCAATTAGACCAGATTACATGTGTCCAGTGGACGTGTGAATGAAATGGACAGCTATGTATGAGGTGATTTTTTTTTTGGGGAACAGATTGCCCTTTTTTGTCAGGTGAGAGTGGGATGTTTGGGAGGGATAGTAGGTATATTTGGGGAGGTAGGTTGGGTAGGTTAACAGACAAGACAAGATGCATACAGGGGTAGTATATGACACATGTGGGGGGTAAACACCTTGCTGGGGAGGGGTGTTGGGAAATCAGAAGCCCATGAGCCCCCTAGTGGAAACAGTGGGACTGAGATCCCCACCCATGGGCAGTCATCACTGCACCTTCACAGCCCTGAAGGTGGCTGTGCTGGGGGTTGAGTCGGAGAGCCAGGCCGACTCTCTAGTCATGACACATGGCCTTCAAGCTGGCATAGAAGATCTCCAAACTGCTGATTGAGCTCTCTATGCACCACGACCCAGACCTCATGACGGGTGACAGATTCCTGTCCATGCCCGCTCCCAGGGGGGCCAAACCCCATCCCCTGATGTGGTTACGCCCAAAGGTGGTGCAGGACCAACAGACAAGGAGGTCTCAGGTTGGGCCCCAGATGCATTTGTGCCTGATGCCACGGCCAGCTGAGGTGGGACAGGTTGGTCTGCTGGGACCCACATTCCCATATTGCTATGGTGTTTATGGTGTATCAACATATGTGGGTTAGCAATAGTCAACACATTCCAGGATTAGGTATAACAGCATGCATACATATTCCCATTAACACAGACACCAAATATAGAACAGTTGCATAGCAAATGGAACACACACACAGATATATATATATATATATATATATATATATATATATATATATATATATATATATATATATATATATATGTATGTATATATATATCGGACCACAGTGGTAATAACAACAGCATGCAGGTACATTGATGGCACCATGCCACCAATGTTGGTGTAATTCAACATAGCACATGCATATAATAGAAACAGATTTAAATAATTATCAACCAATAGGACATATGTCCCAACATGACAGTGGAGTCATCACATACCAGTTAGGGTGGGTATTTAGTGTATTGTTGGAGATATGGTGGGGAGAGAGAAAGATGTCAATTAACAGCTAGTATATTCCTGTAGTTTGCATTACTTTCCTAGTCAGTGCTATTTGTACCTTACAAGTATTACTACACTACCCTATTGCCTTAGTGTGGACAGTGATATGGCTGTCGACATCTATATACATGAACTGGTTTTACCTGCAGTATACACCTCTTAACTGGTATACCTGTGGAGAAATTGTTTGTTAACACTGACTAACTGTTTCTACACATACTCCCAGATTCCAGGTTGATGTTATGCACATACCTGTCCATCTCTTTTCGCACATACTCTGGCCATGTCTTGACCACATGCAGGTGAACCAGGACATATGTAGACTATTGCCCTCTTCAACCTTTAGTAACTTACAACATTCTTATACAGGGTTTCCTACACAGTTATATTATGTAGCACAGTGTGGGTGACAGTGATCAGTGATACCTTATTATTCAGAGAAACTGCAGCACTCACAATTCCATAGAGTACCAGAGTAAACAGTACCAGTACAGGGTATTAAGTTTTTATTTCCCAGCACAGTGTTTGTATCCAACGTACCTGTGGGAGCAATGTTTGTTAGCACTACCTGAATGTTGCCACACAAAGTACCAGATTTCACATTAGTATTATGCACATACACCTCACTCTGTTACTGTACACACTCTGGTCACAACTTGACAAAATGGGGGTGTAGATGGGACATACTTGGCTTATTAATCACATAACATTTTGGGGAGTTGCTAGTGTGACAGGTTTGTTCTTATAGATGTGTGACAATCAGTTGTATTTCTTGTTTGCTGCCTATATGTCTGGGGTCATCCCACTGATTTCCCAGGGGGACAGGCAGCAGATATGGGCAGATTTACTAGACATTCTGGACATATCTGTACAGTTGTGAGGTATGATTCTGTGTGCAGCCTACTACCACTCCCAGGATTCGAACCATGGCTGTATGTGCTAAAAATACAACAGTTCACATCTCAGATGAGTGCGCTATTTGGATTGTGTTGTCTGTCTTTGCACTGTTTTCTGTCTATGTGTCTTTCAGTTGTACTAAATGACCTCTGGGGATTACATCAGTCATATACAGACATTTGTACACATTCTAGTTATGTTGCACAGTGTTGGTAACAGTGCTTAATACAACAGTACTATTAAGTGATTTCAACTCTACATTACCATATGATACCAGAGTATACACATGCAGTCCAGAAGTTAGACCTTTATTGTCTGGCGATTATGCTTTTATTTACATACAAACTATATGAGACTCTTCCTGCCATATTCTCTGGTGTATGCAGTACTTGCCTTAAACAATACAGGTTTTATACTGGCAATTAACTTACTAATACCTTTAGATTTATTTCCTATGACAGTACATGCAAGAGTATTACTAACCTGCCTCGTGGCGTAACCTCTCCAGGCAACATCCATGGGCCTCCTGGTTCATGGCTTGCTCACTTGCCACTGTGAAGGACATAAGAGGAATATTTAGCCATACCTATCCATAATATACATAAGTTGGCAATTATTAAACAGGTAGTGGAGTGATACTTACACACAGTTGGGACAACCCCTGCCGTCCAAGCCTGATCCAAGAGATCCCCCTTTCGCCGCTTCAGGTCAGCATAGTGATGTCTGACTTGCTCACCAGTTTGGGGTATGCCAGTGGCACTGGTGATGTCATGGGCGAGATGGTCCCAGGCTTCTGCTTTATATTGGGAACCCTGGTACTGGCCCTGCAGCAGTTTCTGCTCATGGTATTTGATGAGGAGTCCTGCCATGACTCTGGACTCCTGGATGCCCCAGCGCTGTGCCCAAAAGCGCACTCCCTCTCCCCTTTCTGACATGGTGCCTGCAAGGGGAAAAACAGTTATGAGATGTATTCCCGCCTGTTGGGTTTAAGTAGGGCCGAATTCCTGTACTTTGCTGTGATTGAACGGTTTTGAAAAGGCTAAGCTATGGGAAAACCTGCTTACTTAAGGTTGGTATTGTTTAAAGCTGTATACCACTGGGCAAATTGAGTTAGCTGCCCTACACATTGTTTACACCTACTAAGCTGGCCTGTGCAATGCTTAGTGTTGCTTAATATTTACTTTGCATTATATTTGCTTTTTGGCATTAATTTATTATTTATTACATATTATATATATATGTCTGGTATCCATGATTCATGTGTACACACACTGTATGGGGTCCTTGTGTTTAATAGGGCACTTCAACACTGTATTACAATTACACCTCATATCTGAGCTTACTTCAATACTCCAGTTCACATATTTATGTTATGTAGTAAGTTATAACACATATTACTTGTATACTGATTCCTTTCACATGTTCAGTTTGATTTTACTATAGTGAGGATTTGTTTGGTGATACCTCAGTCTTATGTGCTGCTGTGATGGCTTGGTGGTTAACTACTGTAATTATAGTGTATAGGGTCCTGGGTTCAAGGCTGTTTAGTTTGTTGCTGGGCAGAACAGCAGCTGTTGGATGCAGGGTGATTAAGGCACTTTTAAGCACTTGTAAGTGCGTTTGCATAAGGTTGCACAAAGGTAAGTTATGCTAACCTTTGGTTAAATATGCATACAAAGAGTTAGCTTCCATATTGCTTAACGTGTGTGCGCATTGCTTACCCTCGTGCAAATGGGCTTAAACCCACTTTCTGGTGCTTACATATGCTTACTCCCACTTACTAATAGTGCTTACACTTGCTTACTAGTGCTTACGCCGGCTTACCACTGCATTAATTTAGACAGTAATGTCTAATGGTTCTTGGGAAGGTGGGGGATTTGGAAGCTGTATGGAGTTCTCATTCATTACACATTTTGCCTTCCATTTGTATCCCTGATTCCTGTGCACATATTCTGTATGGGGCGATACCTCCCAACCATCCCAAATTACTCGGTTTTTACCGAGTTTTGGAGTCCCAATAATGGGGTGCTATGATTCCTGAGTGGCACCCCTTCAGTTCTGCTTTTTTCATCTATTTTTTACACTTTTTAATTTCTGCGCTTTTGGAGCTGATGTCATCACGTGCGTGATGACGTCAGCTCCATCAGCCTGTTGGAATTAAGCTCAAGAGATGTGCAAATATGTGCGGGAGCATGTCTGTTTGAATACTGGGACTGCCGTTGGGTCCAGAGTTCGTTATGGATTTATTTAAGATTACTACTGAGACTGCCTTTGGGTCCATGCAGAATGTAGATTATGGAGTTGAGTTATTAAGCCATTTCAGTTTCACCCAGAACTGCAGAGTGAGCCAGCCCAAGATGATATCTGGAGCTGCTTTATGGTACATGTGTGTGTGTGTGTGTGTGTGTGTGTGTGTGTGTGCGTGTGTGTGCGTGTGTGTGCGTGTGTGTGTGTTTGTGTGTGTGTGTGTGTGTGTGTGTGTGTGTGTGTGTGTGTGTGTGTGTGTGTGTGTGTGTGTGTGTGTGTGTGTGTTGGTGTGTAGCACTTTGGTGTTCAGAGACGCTTTCATCTGTATACATTTGTCATGGTTTATCCACACTGTTCCCATGGTAATGCTTAAGGACCACAAATTACCAACTCTACATACTGTCCCCGATAGAGGTGAAGTGATGTCTTCGTGTATCCGAGTCAATAAAGATGACATCGAAGGCAAAGCCCAAAAGGTACAAAAGTATAATTTTCGTGTCTTAAAGAGAAGTAGTTGCGGTACCCCAGACAGACACAGAAGGTCCGGCATCTTGCATTTACATCTCCATGGCTGGCTTTTTGTAATTGTTGATATGTTAGAAACCCATGGTGGCACTAATAGGGTATTGGGGTCGAGTTTACTGTTTAAGCATAATTACGTATTCACTTTGTGCAAATGATTCTTATTATGATTTGCCCTTTTTCAGTTTGGTGAAGATGTTGCGCATTTGAATGGTATTATTAGCATGTGCATAACAAATCCTTCCGTGCAGGCGTAAATATAAATGTCAGGTATTGTTTACACCTTTTCTCTTGTTTTTGAGTAAGCTTTTTGCCATTGAGTTTATATTTTTTGCAGGCAGTCTCTTAAAGTGATGAAGTTCATAACTAAGAACATCATTAGTCGACTTTGTCTTGCTGTCTCAGAAGCTAATTTTATTGATAAAATGTAGGTTTTTTATACATTCTGCATTTATCCCTAAAACATGAAGTTTGGAAAATGGTTCAAGTGGGTACTTAAGGGGGTGGGTCCTCCATTATTGTGTGGCTTAGTAGGTATTGTAGTGTGCATTTGGCAAATAGCTTCACTGCCAGTACTGAACAGTTACTTAGTCGCTTTACAGTTCAGATGTGGTGTAGATATGCTCTGTCTGTTTTGAGTGGGTTTGTCATATGCCATTTTGTTGTCTTTTTGTGGTGGATAACAAACTTGTAGGTCTAGAAGTACCTAATCTTTAACCTGCATCAGCAAATAGGCTCAGTATTGTTGCCTGTTTTTTGTTAAATTCAAGTCTAGTAATGCACTTTACTGTGGTAGCATTGTCGCCTCACAGTAAGATGTTGTCCTGTTCGATTCTCAGCTAAAGCATCTTCTGTGTGGAGTCATGCATGAATGGGCATACCTTCATTGAAGGTTGTGCATCAGGCCTGGCAAGTCGGTACATAAAAATCTACTGCCAATCATTAGCGGACTGGAGTTCCACTGTGGCGACCCCTAACCGAGAAAAGCCAAAAGATACAACAACAACAAGTAATGCAGTTTCTTGATGACCAGGTCTCACTGCTGCAGTAATGGTATCTGTGTGATATATCTGTAAGACTTGTCAGAAAGTATTAGAAGTTTAATGTATTAAGATTCCTTAACCATTGAGACATGTGACAGTTTTTTTGCGACTATTATTGGTCCTTGTTGAAAACAATTTTGCCAGAGGCTTACTCTTGATGGTTTTTTTTAGGAGCAATAAGCAGCTTATGTTGTATTGTATTTAACGTATTTAGTTTTGGACAGCATTTTCCCTAGTGGCTGTGCTGTGCCTGATCTATAGCTAAATACGTTTCAAGTGTTGATTGGTCTGTTATATTTATTTTTATTGATAATCTATTCTCCTTTGAATTTGCAGTATTTATTAAATGAATCCGTGTTTGTGTAGTATTTTTGTTTACTGGGGAATTGTGTACCCTTTTATGATTCTTGCAATTTAGAGTATATTAGTGGCTTTCTGGTTTAACTTTCAGCTGAGGTGCCTTCTGTGTGGAGTTTGCATGTCCTCCCTGTGTTTGTATGGACATTTTCCTGGTGCACCCATTTCCTTCCTCCTTTCAAATGCATGCAGAAGACAGAATTGGACACTAACTGGCCATAAGTATGCATATCTGTGGTATGGGAGAACTGCGACAGTGCCAGCCGCCTGGCAGTTTGAACATTGGTTCTAGATCATTGTCGCTGTTGAAGTAACATCCTCCTCACCTTGTGCAAAAATAGGGAAAAATGAATGAATGTGAGTTTCAAGGGCAGAGAAGTTTTAATGCCAAGTTTATTTTCATTGTGAGACAGTATTGCTTTGTTTAGCAGATACTTATTCGTGTTTGTGCATTGTGCTATAAAATGTAAAAATAAAATCCAAATAATCATTGTAGAAGTAAAGCAGTATACACACATTAGTGTTTATCGTAAATAGGGTGAAATAACCAGGTAATGGGACATTGGAATGGCTGCAGGGAGACTGGTGCCATATTTTGGTTGTCTGTTCTTCAGTTTGCGTTTGAAAGCTATCCCACAATCCCATTGGAGTGAGTTGGGTTATGTTATCATATATGCAAATTTTATGCTAATCAGTGTACAGATTTGTACCTATGATTCATGGGCCTTGTCCAGATTTTTGATGATTCCAGGTTGAGAGGTATGTATGGGGCACATGATTATCTGTGGACTTTGCAACATTATGACACTGACACCTCACATCTGCATTTAATGCAGTACTCTAGCTCACAAATATATGTTATTTAGTAGGTTATGCAACTAAAAATATTGGTCATAACGTGATTTGACATGGAAAATGGAATTTGCGGCAGTGAGACTTGAACCAGCAATGACTGCTCAAGAGGGGAGCACTCTGCCCACTACACTATCACTATACTACTTCATTTACATATATCGTCTTTTTTATCCTCTTCTGTCATTTAAGCTGCATTAACTGTAGCTAAGCAATGGGCAAACCTGCGCACCTATGGTTAAAGTTAATCTGTTTCATAATAAACAAATGGTTCTTTATATTGTTTGTCTTTACTATTGCTCTTGTACATGTGGGGGGATGTTGCTGGGGGTATGCGGATGCCTATGAGTGGTATCGCTCATTCTTTTAGGGCTTTTCTGCAGTTCTTCATTGTGGGGGCGTGTATATTCTGAGAGGTCTGCTCTCAGACATGCCCCCTGCACTATTACACGCTCCATGTAAGATTAGGAGCTCAGGCAGCGCGCCTTCTTTAATATGCATGGCATGCTGCCATCCTGCTCCTAAATGGCCGCTTCCCTGCAGGACTAAGCTAGTCCTGCATGGAAGGATAGTAAATCTGGGGGATAGTTATGTCTTCAGATAAATGTTAAATAGTTGTAAGCCCAATGTTTTCTCATTGAGACAATATGCAATCAGCCCAAATAACCAGTAGATGGCTGTGATTCAATTTATAAACGTTCTCTTTAAATCCAGAAAAATTGCACCAGGAAAAATCACCTTTCTATGTTAATTTTTTTTCATTTTATATGTATTTTGTTAACTGTTACATTCAGTGAATCTCAATATACAGACACATTTTCTGAATAAGTAAACCAATAAAAGATGAAATAGTGAACATTTTTGAACCAAATGTTTTCTAACTATTGCTTCTGTCTCACTGTAGCTCAATACAATATTTTACTGTATAAAAATGCTCTTCATTAATTTATGAAGAAAAGTCAACTTGTTTTAATAAATTATTCAACAATGAAATCATTGTTCAGTATGTTCTAAAACATGTTGGCCTTTTGATTTCTTAGTTCGGCATGCATTGATTTGTCTGCTGTATCTCAGCAGCTTTTACCCTTCACAGTATTTTTGTGATATATTGCTGACTCACAAATCCAATCTAAATCAAAAATGTTCTGTTTAAAATATACTTCTACACTGAGATTGTACATTGCACAAGTACGTGTTTCAGGAAGATGTCTGAAGTTATTGCACCTAAATGTTAATATTAATAATTTAAAATTCCTTGAAACAGAAGGTACAGCCATATAATCAATATGAAAAGTCAGAGTCATTTCATCTTTTTGTATGCACCTGTAAATGTCATTTGTATATTTCCAAAATTCTGCTCATGCATAATTTATAGTTCTTAAAGATGTTAGCCCTAATTAAATTTCTCAAATCCTTCTGTGAAAATAAATGGCTACATATGTTACCTAAGGAAAAGTAGTACCAATAAAGATAAACAATGCTATACTCAGGAATTAATACTGTAGGTAACAGACACTACTTTCAGTTGAGAGGTATCCCTGTAGGTCACTTTTGCTGTAAAATATTTTGAGAATTTGTGTAGATAACCATATTTCAATATTCATGGTTTAATCCATAATATCTCCTTGTAACAGATGAAATGTGTGAGCACATTTCGGCATGTGTGGACACATGTACAGACACACACATACACACACACACACACACACACACACACACACACACACACACACACACACACACACACACACACACACACACAAACACACTGTCTCTCTCTCTCTCACACACACACACAGACACACACATACACACACACACACACACACACACACACACACACACACACACACACACACACACACACACACACACACACACACACATTCAGTTATGTAGCATCTTCAGTAAAGTATGTAGCAAAGCCTTCAACCTAACATCACCAAAACGGGGAATACTGCCACTCATATTTTAGAGCAAATGGGCAAAATGTGAAACATTTACTAACAGTGTACTAACACCTTAAGCTAGGAATCTGACAGCATGATTAAAATATGATATTTTATACTTGCATACATTTTTGATGGTTATTTACCATGCATATTAGTTAAAAAGAATTCATAACAATGTGAAACAGAGTAGAGCAGTATATTTTTAAGTCTAAAAAGGAGGAACATTTCTAATAATTATGTACACTTGAGAGGTGTGGTATGTTATATTATTACTTGTTTATTCTTTTGTGAAGTATCTTTTGTTGCATTACCACTTGTATACTAAGTGACACATTGTATATCATAGTTTTAAGCTTTTGACTCATATCCATAGCTTGATGCTGTAGTCTAACAACTCATATACATAATTCACAATCATCTTTTATATGATCTATGAACTGTTACGCTTTATGTAGCACACCTGTGCCTACTGAATATTTATTTGTACGACTTCAGGGCATATGCAGATTCTGAAATATATGAGTTGTAAACAAGCAAAAGTGATATGTTACAGTGTGACAAGATGGCTGCATGTGCACGATATACGGTGGATATAAAAAGTTTACACAGCCCTGTTAAAATGCCAGGTTTTTGTGATATAAAAAATGAGACCACAATAAATCATTTCAAAACATTTCCTACCTTTAATGTGACCTATAACATGTACAATTCAATTGAAAAACAAACAAATCTGTTAGGGGAAAATATAAAAAATAAAAAAACTTACAATACACTGGTTGCATAAGTGCGCACACTCTTAAACTAATACTTTGTTGTGTGTGCACATCCTTAAACTAATACTTTATTGAAGCACCTTTTGATTTAATTACAACATTCAGTCTTCTTGGGTAGGAGTCTATCAGTGTAGCACCTCTTGACTTGGCAATATTTGCCCACTCTTCCTTGCAAAAGTGCTCCAAATCTGTTAGATTGCGAGGGCATCTCTTGTGCACAGCCCTCTTCAGGTCACCCCACAGATTTTCTATTGGAATTAGGTCTGGACTGTGGCTGGGCCATTCCAAAACTTTAATTTTCTTCTGGTGAAGCCATTCTTTTGTTGATTTGGATGTATGCTTAGGGTCATTGTCAAGTTGAAATGTGAAATTCCTCTTCATCTTCAGCTTTCTAGCAGACACCTGAAGGTTTGGGGCCAAAAGTGACTGGTATTTGGAACTGTTCATAATCTCCTGCACCTTGATTAAAGCCCCAGTTCCAGCTGAAGAAAATTAACCCCAAAACATGATACTGCCATCACCATGCTTCGTCATGTGGAATGTGTTCTTTTGGTGATGCGAAGTGTTGTTTTTGTGCAAAACATACAATTCGGAACCATAACACATTTTCCACATGCTTTTGGAAGACTTGATGTATTGTTTTTGCAAATTTTTGCTGGGCCTAGATGTTTTTCTGTGTAAGAAAAGGCTTTGGTGTTGCAACGCTATCCCACAGTCCAGACACTTGGATACAGGAGATTGTTGTCATGTAGTACACAACCAGTACTTGCCAGAAATTCCTGCAGCTCCTTCAGTGCTGCTGTAGATCTCTCAGCAGCCTCCCTGACCAGTTTCCGTCTTGTCTTTTCATCAATTTTGGAGGGACATCCAGTTCTTTCCTAGGACAGCTGAACTTTATTTGGGGTTAATCAGAATCTCTTTAATTGATGGCAGTTGTGTACCCAAGAAGACTGAATGCTGTAATTAAATCAAAAGGTGCTTCGACAAAGTTTTAGTTTAAGGGTGTGCACACCAGTGGTGGCTGGTGACTTCAAATCAAAGGAGGGCTGCAGGAGACAGCTGAATGGGTGGGGTCAATGGGAAGGGGTGCAGCCAACTAGAAAGGCAAGGAGCTATGATCAAAATCACGAAAACTGTAACTTTAATTAAATATGCTGCCCTGGGTGCCTAACCATCATTATGAGAGTCCAATCAAGACAAAATGAAGTGTTGAAGAAAAAAAAATATTTCAATGCATTGGCTGCATGACAGCTTACTGAATATCTAGATGGAAACAAAAAGGTTGTGAGGCATGAAAAAATAAATTACTTTTTAAATACATTACTGGAATGCCAGTCAAAATCAAGTATAAGAAAAACAAGTAGCACTCAACTCAAACCACTTCTCCTTGCACTGCAGTTCTAATTCTAATTTATATTCAGCTTTATTAAAGTACCAAGTAACATGCTAAAAGTAGTAATGTCTGTGATATCCCCACTTGTAAAAATGTTTCTTATCCAAAAAATCCCTGCTACCTGAAAACAACCATCTACTTGTTTCATGAGGAAAACATGATTAAAGTAAAACATGAGAAACAAACAAGGAACAAGCTCAAGCTACATTGCTTAAAGGATTACTGCACAGGTTATGGACCACACATGATAGATTGGCATTCTGTTTAGTTTGCAGGTTAAGTCTGCAAAGATGACTGCAAGTCTCCAACAAATGTAATGAGCTTCTTAAAATAATGTAATCCTGTCCATTATTACAAATACTGTCATATGCATCTCAATACCCAAGGCTTATACGTTATCTAGTTATGTAAGCATTCTCTGCATGGCAACAACAGAAAGGCTGTCAGTGTTGGCAGTTCTTTAACAGTATGCTTGTTAAAGCTTACTTGCATCTTACAACCTCAGACAAGCTTAGCTGATGGTCATTAAAGCATTGCTACCTAAACACAGAGCAACAGGCACTTTCTGAATAATAATAAGCATAAATCAGCAGTATAAAAATATGACAGAAACCAGAACATTCTGCAAAATTAAGGACAGATGAAAAGCCATTGTAGTACTTGTGTCTACCTTGGATGGGGGGATACTCTGCACATTTACACTGCATAACTGCTCCTTGCCTTGCTTGGACACATCCAGAGTCATTACATGGGGGAGTGGGGTGCAACAAGTATGTCACAATTTGAAATGTCTCTGGCTGAATGTGATGGCCCTGACACATGTGTCATACCTCTCAACCTCAGAGCAAGAAATATGGACAAAGCCATAGCTAGAAGTGGGACAGAAGCCCAAAAATAAAGACAAATTTTAAATATTGCTCTTATAAACTTTGAAAGATAATAGAATAGTAGGTATTGCATTAGTATGAATTTCCTGAAGGGTATGAAATCTGAAACTCAAATGTATGTCATTATTTTCTAACTTCAGTCTTTAATGATTTGCCACTAATTTGCCAAAA
Source organism: Protopterus annectens (assembly GCF_019279795.1). Classification (NCBI taxonomy): domain Eukaryota; kingdom Metazoa; phylum Chordata; order Ceratodontiformes; family Protopteridae; genus Protopterus; species Protopterus annectens. The sequence goes on along the minus strand of NC_056742.1, from coordinate 398,219,869 downwards.
AACACAATTTTATGAAACATGGACCAAAAATATGATGCAAAAATATAAAATAGCCACACAATACATCTGAGAACCTGTCAAAGAAGTGACACTTTTTTAATATTAGTACTGCTAACTTGAGCAGCTGACAAAATAAAAGAATCTACATGCATTTCTGAAATAAAAGCAATATATAACTCTGATTATTACAGTTATTTATTAATTATAAACCCTCCACGTTTTCTTCCAAAATTGCCATTTTGTGGAGGGAATATTAGGGGAAGAGCAACATTTTGAGCCAAAATCGGGGACTGTTGAGAGGTTTGGATATTCTTAATTCTATAAAGCAATTTATTTGCACTTACCTCTCAACCTGTTAATGCCGGAAATATGGACAAGGCCAAATATATTGAAGGACCATATAAACAGTACTAAAAATTGGTCTTGTATAAACTGAGACAGCTGATAGAATAGGTCTTGCTTTAGCATGCATTTTTCTGAAGGTTATGAAGTCTGAAACTCAGTGTCTGTCATTATTTAGTGACTTAATTCCTAAATGATTTGCCAGAAAACCACAGATTTTATGAGGAACAAACCAAAAATAAGAAGCAAAAATCTATACATTCTGTGAAAATCTGGACAGTTGAGAGGAATAGTTCAGCAGGGGCTGTCTTTGAGTTTGCCATTGAGAGGTGTGGTATGTTATATTATTACTTGTTTATTCTTTTGTGAAGTATCTTTTGTTGCATTACCACTTGTATACTAAGTGACACATTGTATATCATAGTTTTAAGCTTTTGACTCATATCCATAGCTTGATGCTGTAGTCTAACAACTCATATACATAATTCACAATCATCTTTTATATGATCTATGAACTGTTACGCTTTATGTAGCACACCTGTGCCTACTGAATATTTATTTGTACGACTTCAGGGCATATGCAGATTCTGAAATATATGAGTTGTAAACAAGCAAAAGTGATATGTTACAGTGTGACAAGATGGCTGCATGTGCACGATATACGGTGGATATAAAAAGTTTACACAGCCCTGTTAAAATGCCAGGTTTTTGTGATATAAAAAATGAGACCACAATAAATCATTTCAAAACATTTCCTACCTTTAATGTGACCTATAACATGTACAATTCAATTGAAAAACAAACAAATCTGTTAGGGGAAAATATAAAAAATAAAAAAACTTACAATACACTGGTTGCATAAGTGCACACCTTAAACTAATACTTTGTTGTGTGTGCACATCCTTAAACTAATACTTTATTGAAGCACCTTTTGATTTAAATACAACATTCGGTCTTCTTGGGTAGGAGTCTATCAGTGTAGCACCTCTTGACTTGGCAACATTTGCCCACTCTTCCTTGCTAAAGTGTTCCAAATCTGTCAGATTGCGAGGGCATCTCTTGTGCACAGCCCTCTTCAAATCACCCCACAGATTTTCTATTGGATTTAGGTCTGGACTGTGGCTGGGCCATTCCAAAACTTTAATTTTCTTCTGGTGAAGCCATTCTTTTGCTGATTTGGATGTATGCTTAGGGTCGTCATTGTGTTGAAATGTGAAATTCCTCTTCATCTTCAGCTTTCTAGCAGACACCTGAAGGTTTGGGGCCAAAAGTGACTGGTATTTGGAACTGTTCATAATCTCCTGCACCTTGATTAAAGCCCCAGTTCCGGCTGAAGAAAATTAACTCCAAAGCATGATACTGCCATCACCATGCTTCGTCATGTGGAATGTGTTCTTTTGGTGATGCGAAGTGTTGTTTTTGTGCAAAACATACAATTCGGAACCATAACACATTTTCCACATGCTTTTGGAAGACTTGATGTATTGTTTTTGCAAATTTTTGCTGGGCCTAGATGTTTTTCTGTGTAAGAAAAGGCTTTGGTGTTGCAACGCTATCCCACAGTCCAGACACTTGGATACAGGAGATTGTTGTCATGTAGTACACAACCAGTACTTGCCAGAAATTCCTGCAGCTCCTTCAGTGCTGCTGTAGATCTCTCAGCAGCCTCCCTGACCAGTTTCCGTCTTGTCTTTTCATCAATTTTGGAGGGACATCCAGTTCTTTGCAATCCTAGGACAGCTGAACTTTATTTGGGGTTAATCAGAATCTCTTTAATTGATGGCAGTTGTGTACCCAAGAAGACTGAATGCTGTAATTAAATCAAAAGGTGCTTCGACAAAGTTTTAGTTTAAGGGTGTGCACACCAGTGGCGGCTGGTGACTTCAAATCTAAGGAGGGCTGCAGGAGACAGGTGAATGGGTGGGGTCAGTGGGAAGGGGTGTGGCCAGCTAGAAAGGGGAGGAGCTATGCTCAAGAAACACAAAGCTCTAACTTTAATTAAATACACTGCCCTGGGTGCCAAACCATCATTATGAGAGTCCAATCAAGACAAAATGAAGTGTAGAAGAAAAAATATTTCAATGCATTGGCTGCATGACAGCTTACTTAATATCTAGATGGAAACAAAAAGGTTGTGAGGCATGAAAAAATAAATTACTTTTTAAATACATTACTGGAATGCCAGTCAAAATCAAGTATAAGAAAAACAAGCAGCACTCAACTCAAACCACTTTTCCTTGCACTGCAGTTCTAATTATAATTTATATTCAGCTTTATTAAAGTACCAAGTAACATGCTGAAAGTAGCAATGTCTGTAATATCCCCACTTGTAAAAATGTTTCTTATCCAAAAAAGACCTGCTGCCTGACAACAACTACCTACTTGTTTCATGGGGAAAACATGATTAAAGTAAAAAATGAAAAGCAAACAAGAAACAAGCTCAAGATACATTGCTTAAAGGATTACTGCACAGGTTATGGACCACACATGATAGAATGGCATGCTATTTACTTTACAGGTAAAGTCTGCAAAGATGACTGCAAGTCTCCAACAAATGTAATGAGCTTCTTAAAATAATGTAATCCTGTCCTTTATTACAAATACTGTCATATGCATTTCAATACCCAAGGCTTATATGTTATCTAGTTATGTAAGCATTCTCTGCATGGCAACAACAGAAAGGTTTTCAGTGTTGGCAGTTCTTTAACAGTATGCTTATTAAAGCTTACTTGCATCTTACAATCTCAGACAAGCTTATCTGATGGTCAGTAAAGCATTGCTACTTAAACACAGAGCAACATGCACTTTCTGAATAATAATAATAAGCATAAATCAACAGTATAAAAATATGACAGAAACCAGAACATTCTGCAAAATTAAGAACAGATGAAAAGCCATTGTAGTACTTGTTTCTACCTTGGATGGTGGGATACTCTGCACATTTACACTGCATAACTTCTCTTTGCCTTGCTTGGACACATCCAGAGTCACTACATGGGGGAGTGGGGTGCAACAAGTATGTCACAATTTGAAATGTCTCTGGCTGAATGTAATGGCCCTGAGACACTTGTCATACCTCTCAACCTCAGAGCAAGAAATCTGGACAAAGCCATAGCTAGAAGTGAGAAGCCCAAAAATAAGGACAGTTTTTAAATACTGCTCTTATAAACTTAGACAGATAATAGAATAGTAGGTCTTGCATTCGCATGAATTTTCTGAAGGGTATGAAACCTGAAACTCAAATGTCTGTCATTTTCTAACTTCAATCTTTAATGATTTACCACTAATTTGCCAAAAACACAATTTTATGAAACGTGGACCAAAATATGATGCAAAAATATAAAATAGCCACACAATACATCTGAGAACCTGTCAAAGAAGGGACACTTTTTAATATTAGTACTGCTAACTTGAGCAGCTGACAAAACAAAATAATCTACATGCATTTCTGAAATAAAAGTAATCTATAACTCTGATTATTACAGTTATTTATTAATTATAAACCCTCCAAGTTTTCTTCCAAAATTCCCATTTTGCAGAAGGATTCTCAGTGGAAGAGCAACATTTTGAGCCACAATTGGGGACAGTTGAGAGGTTTGGATATTCTTAATTCTATAAAGCAATTTATTTGCATGGACCTCTCAACCTGCTAATGCAGGAAATCTGGACAAGGCCAAATATATTGAAGGACCATATAAACAGTACTAAAAATTGGTCTTGTATACACTGAGACAGCTGATAGAATAGGTCTTGCTTTAGCATGCATTTTCTGAAGATTATGACATCTGAAACTCAGTGTCTGTCATTATTTAGTGACTTAATTCCTAAATGATTTGCCAGAAAACCACAGATTTTATGAGGAACAAACCAAAAATAAGAAGCAAAAATCTATACATTCTGTGAAAATCTGGACAGTTGAGAGGTATAGTTCAGCCGGGGCTGTCTTTGAGTTTGCCGCCCCTCGCCCTCACAAAATCATGGTCAAATGGAGCCTCCCCCCGCAGCCATTCCAATGAATCATTACTTGGCTATTTCACCCCATTTACCATAAACACTAATGTGCATACTGCTTTACTTCTATGATGATTTGGACTTCATTTGAAAGTTTTATTTTGTATTTTACAGCACAGACACTAAGACATCTGCTAAACAAAGCAATGCAGTCTCACAATGAAAACAGACTTAGCATTAAAACTTCTCTGCCCTTGAAACTCACATTAATTGAAACAACTTTGAAACCCACATTCAAAGAAAATACATTTGGCTAGTGGCAGATAAAGATTAACTTTGGGCTATTTTCAAATGATAGACCCCTTGCACACAAAACATACATGTGTTCTGTGATGCACCTTCCTGATTGCATTAATTTATATTCCTTGTATAATACAGTACTGATGTTAGAGGGTGTTTTAAATTTATTGTTTTGAACATTTTTCCAGTAAACAATGAAAGAAAATGCATGCACCAATAATGACAAAACTGCCCAATTGAGAAAATTTCTATCATAAAAGTCTACTCAAACTTCTACAATCCACCAGTATCAGTAAATATGCACAATCACTGCAGAAGTGAAAGTCATCTAAATTATTCCACATTAAAAAGATCTGTAACTAATGAAGAGGCTGCTGCTAGCAAAGAACTTTATATTTAATTGTTTCATCTACAAATACAGTGACTGTTGCCCTTGAGGAGTGAATTGCCTATATTACATTAAAAAAATGATAAGCTAGTAATATTGCAATAGGGAATGGGTGGCAATTAACGGATGGGTTCAAAGTTACTAGGTATCTTTGCCAAAGGGGACATTTTTAAGATGGCAGCATCCACCCCATTTACAACACAGTACAATATCAGCAATGCATCTACATACTGTGGGAGTAGAACCCACAGCCTTCGGCATCAAAAGCTAGTACACTACCTGTTGTGCTATTAACAATGCAAGCAATTGCAGCATAAGCAGCACTAAACTTATCTTCCCCTGCATCTCTCAGCTGCTTGTAAAATCTACTAGACACTCACCTGTATCTCTCAACTTTGCAGCACAAGAAATCTGTAAAAAGCCAGAATGTATTGGGGAGGGACAAAAGCCCAAAAACCAAGGACACATTTTAAACATTGCTTGTATAATCTTGGAAAGTTGCTAGAATAAAATGATGTGTTACTGCCATGCATTTTACTGCCAAGGCTTGAACCCAGGACCCTCTGCAAAATAGTCAGAACGACATCACACTCTGCCAAATCAGCTGCTTTATGAAAGATAGGAAGACTGAAACTTAAATGGCTACCATTCAGTGAATTCAGTTCTCATGATAGCTGTCAACCTCTTAGCACAAAACACCTGGACAAAGCCTGTAATGGGGGAATACAGCCCTCAAACATATTCAGTGAATGCAGTTCTCACCATAGCTCTCAACTTTAGCACAAAAATCCTGGACAAAGCCAATAATGGGGGATTACAGTCCCAAAATTAGGGACAAATTTCAAATATTCATCTTATAAACTTAGAAAATTGCTAGAATAAAAGGTTTTGTGTTACTATGAACTTTCTAAAGAATATGAAGTCTGAAATTCAAATGCCTGTCAATTTTATTTATTTAACATTTGTTAACCAGAAAAGTCTGACTTGGAGCAAAAGCCAATTTTCAGCAGAGGTCCAGGGAGAAACACTGCAGACATATGTGTTTGCAACATGGGAGGACACCAGAGCAAACCCACACAAACACAGGAAGGACATGCAGACTCCACACAGAAGGCACCCCAGTCAAGAATCAAACCAGAGATCCTCTAGCTGTGAGGCAACAATGCTACTACTGCACCATCAACTATTTAAGGAATTAAAAGCTCAGAAACCACAGATTTTACAAGGAACAGAACAGAACAAAATATGAGGCAAAAATCTACAAACATTCCACAAATGGTGGTGGGTAGGGAATTCAGGTTCTTGTTACCTGCACCCAAGGTATAGCATTCATACCCACCAGCAGGTATCCTGAGTTCTCTCTAGCCACCTGTATAAACCAACTGGGGCATTACACACACTTTCCCGCTTCTTCATCTTGTAAATGCAGTAATCCATATTCTCCTGCATCCCAACACAGCTTCTTCATCCTGTACCTGCAGTAATCAATATTTTCCTGCAACCCACAGCTTCAGTAATCCTGAATTTGTGCTGGAATGCACACTTCTAGTTTCTCGGCTCTTTCGAATGTTCCAAGACTGCTGACTCTGCAGTCCAATCCCCTTCTCATACCTGCAGTAATCCACACAACTTCTTTATCCCGTACCTGCAGTAATCCATATAACGCTTTCTCCTGCAATCACCCACAGCTTCAGTATATACATAGCTTTCTCCTGCTACCCACAGCTTCAGTAATCCTGCATTCACGCTCGAATGTACACTTCCAGTTTTTCGGCTCTTTGTTCCAAGAATGCTGACTCTGCAGTCCAATCCCCTTCCAGTCTAACCGCATAGACTTCTGGGGAATCAGAAGTCTGCTTCCTTCTTCCTGAATCCAGACTGGTAAGGCAGCAGTCCAGATTCACTTTGTATGGAGCCTAATGGAGGATTTGTAGGACTGTACCATTGTGGTTCACAGCTGGGGGGGGGATGCAGTCCGGCAGTCCAATATCACGAGCTGCCACTGGTGTACACACAGAAAAATATTAGTTTAAGAGTGTGTACACTTATGCAACCAGCGTATCGTACATTTTTTATTTTTTATATTTTTTCCCCTAACAGATTTGTTTGTTTTTCAATTGAATTGTACAGGTTATAGGTCACATTAAAGGTGGGAAAAGTTTTGAAATGATTTATAGTGGTCTCATTTTTTTATATCACAAAAACCCTGGAATTTTAACAGGAGTCTGTAAACATTTTATATCCATTGTATATGCAGAGGAACTGCATGTCTTGAAAGAAAAATACAAAGATAGATTTTAAGGAAACTACGTTGCTTACCCAGACTGCAGAAACACAATGGCACTGTACTTTCTGAGTTGCAATAGTAGGGATCAGTACCTCATGCTAGTATGGAACCATAGACTGTGATCCACTAATCCAGCAGTCATTACATAGACGCTGTCATACACTTAAAATTGGGCATGTTTTACAGCGTTATTTTGTGTGAAGCTTCTGGTACTATTACAGCTCAGTGAACAGATGAATGGCTCTAAAAGCACCACCCATAAAATGGTTACAAATATAAGCATGAATGCATGTATTTGTACTAACACTTACATATAATTATATGCATGTGTGAATGCACAAGCACTCAAACACACACACACACACACACACACACACACACACACACACACACACACACACACACACACACAGGCCACACATTTTCAGTTATCCTTTGCTGAATTCCATGATTCGCTATTTCTAGAGTAACATGTATTTCCACACAGTAAGCTGGGCACCATTTACAAGAACTTTGAAAAGGTTGGTGCTCACTGTATTGTACACCGATAGAACAATGTAATTTCTTATGTGATTCATGCATCTCTCTTTACCACACATCAGGTTTCCTTCATATGCTTTGTTATCACTACTGGTAAGTGTATTATTTGCAAGAATATGGTCTATGAATGCTTTTTTCTTATGTGAATAATAGAAGTGTATTAAATGTACAGATTGTGTACCATAAGTAACCATCTCTGTCATGTACAATGAATTTACACAGTACATAACAGACATGCAAAAATGGTTAAGAACTTTCATAATTACACCATCTCCACCCAAATGACACAGTGTGTACCAGAACTCACCATGTTTAACAAATAAACACAGTGCCAAACAAGCTTTATGAATCTTAGTCCATATATGCGAGAATTACAGCTATACATCACAAAGGCTATAAAATTAATAACCACAAAATAAAAAAATGTAGTGAGATCTTAACTGTGAATAATTGTGGTGCTGAATGAGGTTTATTTATACTTATGGCAATACCCACCCCTCTTTTTTCAACAAAAATTTGGGAAATTGTATTGGTCACGATGGAAGTGTAGGGCTGCTGCTAATGGGACTGTGAAAAATTGCAATCTATATGACACAAAGTAATTGATTTAATTGGATGGGGCACTTAGAATTTCTTTGCCAGCCTCTAGAGACGTGCATTACTGGATCCTAATAATTCCAATTCAGAATTCTCAGTTGTCTCTTACATATTGATGTTGGATAAGAGTGGCGACTGCTTAAGTGTTATGTTTTTTTTCAAGGTCTGGAAGAAGAAGTTACATCAAAACTGGAATAATCTGTTGTTATCTCTTTTTCACAGGTTAAGGCCTCATAAAGATTTGAAAACAAAATGACTGAATGGAATATTCTTCTATTTTCATATTCCCTTTCGACTGGATGCAAATATTGCAGTTATTTTTTAAATGGATTAAGCAATGATGTTTAGTTAAGAAAAAATAACTGGGTGTCATAATGTTTAAGTAGACACCAGTTACATATGGATATTTATTCATTTAACATTTCTTTACCAGAAACGTTTGACTTGGAATGAGCCAATTTTCAGCAGAGACCTGGTGAGAAATGCTCCAGATGCAGGTCTTTGTAATGTGGGAGGAAACATGTGCACCCAAAGAAAACACACATAAATGTAGGGAGGACATGCAGACTCCACACAAAAGGCACGCCAACCAAGAATCGAACCAGAGAACTTCTTGCTGTGAGGTGACAACACAAACCTCTGCATTGTCAGATACATTGGACTCTGAGAATGGAATGATAATACCCAAAAAGCAAAAGCTAACAATAAAGGCAGTAAAGGTCCAGTATAACAAAAACAAGTCCAACCAGAACAAATAAAAATGTATATACCAAGGACCAAACACAGCTGAATAAAATAAAACTTGTTTAATAAAAGGTAAGTGCTTTCATGCTCAGTATCAAGCACTTCATCAGACAAAGAACACAAGATACGGCAATATATAATCTAGTTAATAAAGCAATTAATGAAATAATTTATGTTCTTTCAATAAAGGTTTTAAAGGTACACAGCCATTCAAACCAGGAGACCTGTGTGCCTTCAAAACAGTAATCCATCTGGTCTCTGCCTTTTCTATCTTATTGCATATATCCCCCTCCTCTATTATTATTATAAATACATTGTAATACCAAAAGCTAAAAGAATGACCATTAAAATCAGAAACATGTCTAAATAAAGCACTGGTAACATCTTTGTTCCTAATATAACCAATATGCTCCAGTAAACATTCCCTCAACTACATGCAGGTCTTGCCTACATAAAAACAACATTGATTACAAACAGCAAGGTAATCAAGATTTCTAGTAAAACAATCAGCATAGAACCTAAGATTAAAAATAAAACCAGTAGACTGGTGGACAAATATTCTAGATGTAGAAATATAAGAACATGCTGCACATCCATGACAAGCATAAGCTCCCTTTCTTTCAGAGATCTGCATAGATCCCTTACTATTATCATAGCATAGTTGTCTCTTAAGAGACAAACTATTCTTAAAACAAAACTTAGGTGCATTCCCTACAATTTCATTAATCCTGTCATCAGACATAAGGATAGGCCAATTTTTGCATATAACATCACATATCCTACCAATATCACTAGTAAAGGTTATCACAGGTCTAACATATGTGTCATGTGCTGCTTTCTTCTTAGGACATGTATTAAAAGAATCCCCGGAAAAAATGGTTTGACTGATTTTTTCCTAGCTTCTACTATTACTATATCAACTGAAATCAAATCACATTTAGAATGACCTCAATCAAACAACTCATTCTTTAAAGTGTCAAAAGCTTGGTGAAAATGGCCATCATCTGTATTAAGCCTAGACACTGTATAGGTATGGCCCATAACAATATTCCTGAATACATATCCAGGATGCATACTTGTACGATGCACAAGTGTATTTCTTCCGCATGGCTTCCTATACATAGAGTTCTCTAGCATCTCTTTTCACCCTTCAACAAATGAGCATAGGAAATCAGTGGTTTCTAAATCTACATGCTTAATTAATCTAAGGTAACTAGTAGTGTTCTCAAGATATGTAATAAATAGATCTAATACAGATAGTGAGCCATCTCATAAGAGATATATATCATCCACAAATCTTTTAAAAAAATTTAAATGTTGTGAAAATGGATGTTGACCAAGGATAAATTCTTCCTCCCAGCTAGCCATCACAAGGATGGCATAGCTATTGGCAAAGGAAGTGCCCATAGCCACGCCAGCCTTTTGTAAATAGATGTGATCCTTAAACATAAAAGCATTATTCTCAAGAGCAAGGCCTAAAAGTGCACATATCAAAAATATCATGTCATTAGAATAACTGCTATGCTTATGCAAAATTGCTTCCACACTTTCCAAATTAGGAATCATTGTAAACAGTGTATTAACATCATGGGTTACAAGAACATAATTAGATACATCATAGTTAGAATTAAAATCATACAGACTTTCAAGAAAATGCTGGGTATATCTTAAAATAGAGGGAACAGCATCTACTACCACTCTAAGTTTATGTTCAACAAAGATAGACAGGGGTTCTGTTAGCCAACCATTACCAGAGACAATTGGCTGAAGAGGCGGATCCAATGCATCTTTGTGCACCTTTGGTAAACCACGAATCAAAGGCAACGAGAGATGTTCAACAATAAAATATTCATCGAACTCAAAATCAATGTCTGTTTATCAAAAGATCATGTAACTCATCCTCAACATGTTGAACCAACTTCTCGACTGATGTAGGGAAAATATTCAAATAAACATCACCATCAGTTAACATGTCTAGCATCTTTTCATCATATTTCAATTTATCGAAAATAACAATCACCCCACCCTTATCAGCAGGATGAAACTGAATATTTACATTGTTTTTAAGACTGCCCAGCACTTCCAATTCTTTGTGAGTCATATTGACAAAAAGATTGGGATTATCACTAGTCCAGAATTCAAATAAATCCCATTCACAATGATTCAGCAATAGTTCAGCTGAGGTTGTATTAAGCCTAGACACTCTATAGGTCTGGCCCATAGCAGATACCAGATGGATTACTGTTTTGAAGGCACACAGGTCTCCTGGTTTGAATGGCTGTGTGCCTTTAAAACCTTTATTGAAAGAACGTAAATTATTTCATTAATTGCTTTATTGAGTAGACTATATATTGTCGTATCTTGTGTTCTTTGCTTGATGAAGTGCTTAATACTGAGCATGAAAGCACTTACCTTTTATTAAACAAGTTTTATTTTATTCAGTTGTGTTTGGTCCTTGGGAGGGTCTATATTAGATCACCAAACACTTAGGTTAGCAAACGGTGATTAATCGAACCCATGTAAGCGAAAGCCTACAAAACCGAACTGTCAGAACAGCGATTTTTTTCCAAGGGGGAAAAAAAAATCGCTGTTCTAACAAAAAAAAAAAAAAGGAAAAAAAAAAAAGAAAACACTTTAATACATGATATTAAGTGGGGGGCTTTGCCCCCTCACCCCCCACTTAAATATACCAACTCCGAGACCGCACTACAGTGCCGAAAGCGGCAAACTACCAAAGCGGCCAAGCAAATTCTTTCCCAAGGAAAGAATTTGCTTACACGCCGCTTCGATATTTTGCCATTTCGGCATTTCCAGCTCGACCAAGTCACATTCGCTAACCTGCGTCTTCAGTCAGCTGATAGGAACCCTCTTGGTATATACATTTTTATTTGTTCTGGATGGAATGATAATAAACAAACAGAGGTTCGTGAACCAGATTTTAGAAACAGCTATGACGGAAGAGGATGCCCATTCTTTTTTTCCTTTTTGAAGAAACTGAAGCCTTCATGGAAGGGCAATAATTTTTTATTTTATTTTACATTTGTTTACAGGAAAAGTCCAACTGGCCAAAGACAATTTTCAATGGAGGCCTGGGGAGAAAAGCTCCATACAAAGGATATACACATGAGTTTTTAATGGAAAAAAGCATGTACACAAATGGAGAATGTTAACAGAAGAAAAAAATGCATTATTTATCAGTGCAAGCATATTTATGGTGATTAATCAGTACATACTAGAAATTATTAATAAATAAATATTTAAGACCTAGATGGTTCACTGTATGAAAGCAGCAAAGGAACGTAATCCTATAACAGATTAATTAATATAATGAGTAATAAGCAACCTGGAAAGGGAAGCAGTGATTGTCATTGTAGTGGGGGGTGGTGGGCAGAGGAGAATATCTTGGGTCTGGGAATATAGCTTGAAAGAGCAGTAAATTATGTGCAGACATATCTAGCATGCAGGGTGGGTATTGATACAGGTGGAAAGGAATTGCACTGGATTCGAAGACACAAAGAGAGGGCATATGTTTTTGGTAGAAACTGGTAACCAATTCAAGCTTCTGGTAAATCAAAAGGGAGGGAGATTATCAGACAGCCTGTAAATAAGGAATATGTGAAAAGATCAAACTGTACATGTAAACATGTTACCTATGAATGTCACTTACAACCTTCTATTTCGAACAGGAGTTTATTTAAACTGAAAGAGAATTTGCACATACATGCCCATATGCAATAGACCATGCTGCCATCATCCTGGCCTTTTTTGTTGCCACTTCATTAGTGACATAACTGCTACATAGTGTGGCAGGATGCATGGGTGTACTGTAGTGACACAAATGCAGTACAGTACCATCTTCCTAATGTGGCAGGACTGTGTACCAATAATAGTTAGACAAAATGAGATGTAAATGAACACTACTAAGAAATATAGATAATGGGAAAAAGCAGTTCCAACTTTCCCTGGAATACAGTGCCTATCCCTACATTGCCTCCTAGCCACAATGCTGGAAACTGTGTACCACTGCCCTGTACATCCCACACATTGCTGTACCAACATTTCATGATTTGTAGTCACAGGCTCAGAATCTCCACCTCTATCAGTAACTGACAGCACAAAGTATCTGATGCACTACTATAACATAAGGTGCAGAATGCTGTGTTGTTGTGTATCCTATAATATACCCCCCAAGGGTTCTATCACAATACCAGATGAAAGCCTGGTACCCACCATTTCTGCAGCACAGGTAAAAGCTGCATTGTCCAAAGCCAAGAATACAGCATCCATGGGACCTGATAATATCCCTGGCTGCATCCTACATGAGCTACAAAACGAACTGGCACCACATCTGTGTGCCCTGTTTAATCACAGCCTTACCTCAGGCTATGACCCTAATGAATGGCACACTGCTACAGTCATCTCACTCCATAAAGGGGGAGCAACTACAGACCCTGGGAACTATCGCCCCATTAGCCTGACAAGCCTGGTATGCAAAGCTATGGAGCGCATCATCATGGACCTGCTTAACAAAGATATAGGCAATCATCAAATTCTTGACCCCACACAGTTTGGCCTTGTCAAGGGGAGATCCTGCCTGCTGAACCTGGTTGACTTCTTCAAAGCAGTCACCAAGGCTGTGGACGAGGGTAAGGCAGTGCATACAGCCTACCTTGACCTGGCCAAGGTCTTTGATACCATTCCCCACTCAGGTATCATTGATAAACTCACCAAACTAGGCCTCAATCCTTACATCAGTAGGTGGGTTGCAAACTGGCTCACAGACAGAACTCACAGAGTGAAAGCTGCAGATTATAAGTCAGACTGTCAATCAGTCACAAGTGGAGTCCCACAGGGCTTAGTCCTGGGCCCTCTCTTGTTTGGCATCTACTTCTCAGAAGTTTAGGCCAACACAGAAGGACTCTGTCTAACCAAGCTTGCTGATGTCTGCAAGCTAGGAGTCATTATCAACTCCCCAAGTGATGCAGACATCCTACAAAAGGGCCTGTCTGAGACCAATGACTGGTGTTGGAACCATGGCCTGAAGCTTAACGCCAAAAAATGTATTACCACCCCCCTTTGGGAAAAACTCAGTTCCCACAAATTACTATGTTGATGGCAGCACTGAAGGGGCCATAAAAGATCTGGGCACTCAGGTCGACAGCCACCTCACCTTTGACCACCACATTGCCACTGTGGTCAGAAAGTCCTTCTAACTGGAAATACTTACAAAGAGCATTTTTAACACCAGATAGAATTAAAAAGATCAGTACTACTAAAAATGTTTTTGCTGGAGGTGTGAAAAGTCAAATAAAGCAGACTGGATTTATATTTTTTATGAATGTAATAAAATTAAATCATATTGGAATGGAATCAATAATTTTTTACAAGCTTTATTTAATGAATCCTTTACCTTAACTAAAGTATTGATAACACTAAATGTAAATGAAGGTCCCTACCTGAATAAGACAAATATGTATTTGTTATGGACAATACTTGCTATATCTAGGAAATGCGTAACCAGAAGGTGGAATTCAAATACACCCCCGACCTTGGAAGAATTCTACACTTTACTGATGACAACTGTATTAATGGAAATAAAAATCAAAGAACTACGAATCTATCCCAGGCCATTGGTAAATAATCCTTGGAAGAAAGTTATATCTTTGTTAGACACTCTGCAATAATCAGTATTGCATTTGATAACTGATCTGTTAATTCTGTATTTAATAACATACAGTGTATATAATTGAAAGTCAAGCTATTGTAAGTATTGTATACAGTTGTTTAAAATTATATTTAAAAAATATTATGTAAATGTTATTTTAATTGAAAATAAAAAAAATATTTGAGGAAAAAAAAAAGAAAGTCCTTCTACATGGCACATAACCAAAGGTTTTGCATCCAGGAAGCAAGAGGTCATCATCTCTCTCTACTATTCCCTCATTAGATCAATCATTGAATATAACACCCCATTTGACATGTACCTGACCAAACACCTACAACAGCTGGAGATGCCACAAAAGTACTTCACAAAAAGAATCCTAAGCCTTAAACACATGTCCTACATGGACAGACTCAAGAAACTTCAACGGTTCTCAGTCTCATATCATCTACTTAGAGGTGATCTCTGCTTGACTTACAAAGCCATGTCCGACCCAGCCCTACTTGAAATGCTACACCTAAAGAAATCCCAATCCCCCCGCACCACATGCTCCAGAGATCACAACCTCATCACCACAGTTAACAGAACATGCTGGAGGGACAAGTTCATATCCCAAAGACTGCCCATACTCTGGAATAAGCTTCCCATTCATGTCAAGCAGAGCACTTCACTGGTCCTCTTCAAGAAAAATCTTGATGAGTGGATGGGTAACAGAACGTTCACTCCAGGGATCATTCTACTTGCACTACTGGATATGGGCACTGTGAACTAACATCGGGTGGCATGGTGCCTGGACAATTTTTTTTGGGCTAGGCTTGTAAAGGTTCCAGGGCCATTAGCCTAGTACACACCTATTTACCTATGGCTAGCTCTCTGCATTCTTTATTTGCTGGAAGATTATATGTCATACATTACTGCATCTCTCTGTATTGTTTCAATAGAATTCCCTACACACACACACACACACACACACACACACACACACACACACACACACACACACACACACATTCATCCACAGCATTCCCAGGTATTTTGTATGCAGAAAAATATGATAGGAATATCCTGCCATCATTTAATATACTATTTGCGTATATTGTCTGACTCACCATCATTTAATGCACTGTTTACATACATTATCTGACTGGCCATCATTTAGTCACTGTTTGCTTACATTGTCTGAATCGCTATCATTTATTCCACTATATGCATACATTGTCTAACTCATTGCCATTTAATGCACTATTAGCATACATTGTCTGACTCACCATCATTTAATGTACTATTTGCATATGTTGTCTAACTCACCATCATTAATGCACTTTTTGAATTAATTGTCTGACTTGTTGCCATTTAATGCACTATTTGCCTACATTGTCTGACTCACCATCATTTAGTGCACTATTTGCATACATTGTCTGACTCACCATTTAATGCACTATTAGCATACATTATCAGACTCATTGCATACATTGTCTGACTCGCCATTTAATGCACGATTAGCATACATTGTCTTAATGTACTATTTGCATATATTGTCTAACTCACCATCATTTAGTGCACTTTTTGAATAAATTATCTGACTCGTTGCCATTTAATGCACTATTTGTCCACATTTTCTAACTCACCATCATTTAGTGCACTATTTGCATACATTGTCTGACTCGCCATCATTTAATGCACCACTAGCATACATTGTCTGACTCCTCATTATTTAGTGCATTATCTAGTGCACTATTTGCATACATTGTCTGACTTGCCATCATTTAGTGCACTATTTGCATACATTGTCTGATTCACCATCTTTTAGTACAGCATTAGCATACATTGTCTGACTCACCATCATTTAATGCACTATTTGCCTACATTGTCTGATTCACCATCCTTTAGTGCACTATTTGCATACATTGTCTGACTCACTGCCATTTAATGCACTATTTGCCTACATTGTCTGCCTCACCATCATTTAGTGCACTATTTGCATATATTGTATGACTCGCCATCATTTAATGCACCACTAGCATACATTCTCTGACTCCTCATTATTTAGTGCATTATCTAGTGCACTATTTGCATACGTTGTCTGACTCACCATCATTTAGTACACTGTTTGCATATATTACCTGGCTCGCCATCATTTAGTGCACTATTTGCATATATTGTCTGACTTACCATCATTTAGTACACTATTTACATACATTGTCTGACTCACCATCATTTAATGCAGTATTTGCATACATTGCCTGACTTGTCATCATTTAATGCACTATTTGAATACATTGACTCACCATCATTTAATACATTATTTGCATGCATTTTCTGACTCACCATTATTTAATGTTCTATTTGCATACATCATTGCTGTAATGTGCATCATTGTCCCACTGCAGACTCTCTCCAGAAATGCCTGCACAGCACTGAAGTGCACAGTGCTAAGAGCATCTATATGTTACAAGCACACCATCGTGCTCTGTTTCTCATCTTTCACGTTATAGGTGTATGATGCCTGTTTGCCACACAGTGCATTGTACTGCTGGAAGCTGATATGCAAGATGACAGAAATAAGCTATTATTGAATAACAAGCACGTCAGTTTGCTACATGAGTCATCATCCATACTTTGGCATTACACTAAATGAGTAAATCATACTCCAGTCAATGCTTCACAACTCATGTGTGTAACACACTGGAAACTCAAACTGTGTGTGTTTACCAATATGTTACAAGTCACAGAGGTTGGTTTTAACTGTCTTATCATGTTCCCAACAAAGAATATCAAAAGTATTGATCACTGTCAGTACCATCAATAACTGTTTATAATGATCACTTTCCGCAGACAAGATTCACTCTGGTGCATAGTTATAATGCTACTATACCATATCCAAACAAAAGATTTCAGAGGAACACATTTGCTATGTATTAAAAAAATATAACAATATTACTCTCAGAGTAACTATGTTATGACACTTCTCTTACCTGGTCCAACTGATTTAACATTCGTACACATCTCAAAACCAACATTACTCAAGCACTTTATATTATGCAGATATATAATATTTTAAAAACAAACACATTACAACTCTGGCAAAACATGAAGCAATAAATAGACACTCTTGTTAATGTAATAAAAATGTGTAGCAGTCAATGTGCTAACAATTTCATAAATGTCATCTAAGAAAATACTCAGTGTTTTCATAAAATTCACATGTAAAATACTAGAATGTCCCTTTATGTTTCTCTGTTTAAAATAAAGCATGACCTGTCCATTTGTCAAAATCTGTGTCCATAATGTAGTGGGAATTTCAATGAGAATCTCTCACTCACTGAGCTGCGGTGCTTTCAAAAACTCAGGGAAAAAAAAATAAAAACAGGCTACTGGTATTACACAACATTTTAACAACAG
Organism: Protopterus annectens; assembly: GCF_019279795.1. Classification (NCBI taxonomy): domain Eukaryota; kingdom Metazoa; phylum Chordata; order Ceratodontiformes; family Protopteridae; genus Protopterus; species Protopterus annectens. The sequence continues at coordinate 398,201,656 of NC_056742.1, read as the reverse complement.
AACATTTTGCTGTGGGAGAGGTAATCCATGCTTTACAAAATACCAAAGTACAATACAGAACTAACAGAATATGATATATATATATATATATATATATATATATATATATATATATATATATATATATATATATATATATATATATATATATCTAGTATATTGTTTTTAGTCCTGTTCATACATGGAATGCATTATTGTCTCTTTCTTATTCTCATTAATAATGAAAAAGCTAACATTATGAAATATAAAGACAGCAACCATGCTTATGAGACCTCCAAATGAGTCACAGAAATTTGCATTCTGATTAGGCAGTATATCAGGCAGTATAAGATCTCTATAAAGTGTGTAAGGGGCAACAACATTTTCCCATAAAAAAGGCAATACAATTTTATATATTTTAAAATAATTTGTATTACTTTAATCCCATTGCATTACGTTTGGAATATGACAGTTTTATGTTTTAGCACGGCAGCTTTTATTCAGCTGTTTTGGATAGCTTTCAACATTGTTAACAATCACTATTTTCAGGCTTTTGCTTATTATTTTATTCTAAAATCAAGACTATCCTTATCAAATGTACAGCCAAAGTCAGCCTGTGTATCTTTTGCTGATCTGACCCTGTAAACAAGTAGGAAAGTGTGGCAAACAGCAGCGATCAGGAATAAAATGTCATTGGTGTGGTGTGAGCAATTAAACTTTTTTCTTGTATTCTTTGAAAATCTGACAGCTCTGTTGATAGAGTGACTGCCTTTGCAGTGTTTTATATATCCTCACTGACAGCCTTCCCCTGAAACCATCTAGTTGGCTTTCTTCATCAGGTAAAATCATTCTAATTCTCTGACTGCCTGACGGTTCCTTCATGATCACGGCTGATGAGGAGTCCCACAGTAAGCAGCCATGAAGTCTCATTAAATAAGTCTTTCACACTCTGCTATCCCTGCATTCTCTAATATAATGATGCTTTGCCATTAGGCGCAGAAAAAAATGTTGTTCTAATGAACAGGGAAGTGCTTTTGCTGCATGCTGAGTTTTTGATTAATGAGGTAGACTCACTGAAAAACACATTTTAGCATGTCTATTTGGTGACCTTTTGGGTGGTAAAAGTCTTTGTATGAAACTGCAAAAGGAAGAATTACCCAGCACCAAACATTATGACAATATTAGCAAATACTGCACTTTATACGTTAACCACAGAGGAGGTAGTTTCATTAATCTTTAATGAAATGTGGCAAAAAATGCAATCTCATTGAATGGTAATGTACATGTTGGTAACCTGGAAAATATTACACTCACAAAGCTGTATTTTAGATTAAAATAATTAGCAAAATCTTTAAGCTCATACACACAAGCAGACACACACACACACACACACACACACACACACACACACACACACACACACATACTCCCCCTCACCTCAACCTTACCTGGAAATATGAGAATGCCTAAAACCTTACTAGCTGCTTCTTACCTAAATTATAGTGATGTCATTTTTTAAAAATCATAGAAGTAGAACCATAAATATGGAGTATAAACACACATGAACTAATTTTTAATTATAGTCAACTTATAATTGTAATAAGATTGTGTACAGAGTCTGTTGGAGTAGATTAGCATGATCCGTGAGTTGTTGCCATCTCCCAGTCTTCTGATTTATGTGCACATACACGTTTTCAGTAATCAAAGTGCCGCATATACACATACCGTTGTTGTATTGTGATATGATCTACATGACATGTTACAAAAGAGCCATCCCGTTGTATCTGCCATTATATATTAATGCATAACTAATTAAACATTTCATAATCAGCATTGTATGTCCTCATTGTCATGCTAATGCAAGTAGACTGATGTGCTACACAAGGTTTGGTAACACAAAAACACACAATATCTATACAAAAACAGGATTTTAATGACAATCAGCAGCAGTAATATAACCTGTAATAGCAACATGAGCCACGTGGACTCTGTGAAACTTGAATTCGTGAATACTTCCATTTAGTTGTGGCATCTGCATTTGCCTTTTATTTGATCAATTTTGGTTTCAATCAGGAACCGTTGGGTATGTTTTTTGATTCAACAGGATGTGAAAAAGAAGAATGCTAAGAACACACTTGTCACATACAGTTTCTCGACTCTAGCTACGTCTGTGCAGTCAGATTTCTTCTTTTACATTTCTTACCTCTATTCAGTGATTTCAATTTCATATTTCCTGCATGTATTCAGTGCTTCTCTTTTTACATATCCTGTATTTATTCAATGCTTCCCCTGGGAATGTTTGTGCAAGTGTGTGTGTGTGTGTGTGTGTGTGTGTGTGTGTGTGTGTGTGTGTGTGTGTGTGTGTGTGTGTGTGTGTGTGTGTGTGTGTGTGTGCGCGCGTGTGTGTCTCTCTCTCTCTTTCTCTATGGGTTAGGGCCAGAGTAAGGGTTAAGTAAGGGAATAGTTTATAGAAAGGTTTGTGCAAGTGTTTTCGTGTTGTAGTTACAGCAGAGGTTGACTTCGCTGATAGATGAGTTGTGTGCCTGTAGTTGTGTTGAGTATTCTGTGTCTGAGATGTCATGTGTAGTTGTAATGTTAATGCTACGGGAAGGTTTTTCCTCTAAGATAAGGTGCAAGGTTGGGTCATGGGCAGAGTTAGCATTAACACATGTTAGTAAGGTGGAAGGAGTCTAACCCTTTCTCTGCACCTATCCCAGACTCAGCACCTTACCACTGAAAAAAACTTTTCTCATAGCACTACCGCTATTCCAATGATACATGGCCAGATGTAGTGCTAGGATTAATGGATCAGAAGAGGAAAATGTGTTCCTGTTAATTTTCACTATTTTTTGGTGTTCAACTGTTTCAATTTATTCCAATTTAAACTTTTAGCACTTCAGTCATTTGAACTTGAACCCAAGACACAGAGCACATTCTACATGTAATCAATCTGTAGACAACAGAGCATTTGCACAAAAAGGACATAACTTATCGATGCTGCATTTTTGTGAACAGTTTAAAAGTTCTCTCATTTAGATGTGATAGCAACACAGAACATCATGAATAATGTACTTTTCATCACCATGGATATAACTGGCACAGCTCACAGCTGCACAATCTCTGCTGCTGGCTCAGAGATGTAGATAACAGTATAAGGTCTGTTTACAGAAGACAGTGCTTACTATCCATGAATAACTGCAGTGGTACTGGATGGGCTTCATGACTCATGACACACTGCGTGACTGTGACATGGTACTGAAGCACATTCTGCCTGCAGAAGTCAAATACTAAAGCAAACATTAAATAATAACAGCCATATACTGTACATGATCTACATCAAGTAATACAAGCATATACTCCAGAATGTCAACAGATGAACCTTGAAATATGAGGATTTCTCTACATAGCAGGCAGCACTGGTATCCTTGCTGGCATATATTGTATCCATTTGGCAATCTTTGTTTCCAGCACAGTTGACGCTACAGTCTACCGCAAAAGCTTTAGATTGCCATCATACAAGTGCATGTGTGACCTTTGTGGCCACATCATAAATGTGTAAACACAACATCCTGGCACCCCCACTGTTCTCACATATAATTTGACTGTGCTGTTTAGTATCCATTCCAGAGTGGCAGCAGTCTACACAAGTGATTGTTGAGGGGTGCAGCATACCCTTCTGCATACACAGCTGCTCAATTAGATTAAGACGGAGACCACAACCCAGGTGGAAGAGGCTTATGATACAGGAAGCTAACATAAGCTGAATATCAACAAATGCTTGGTTTAGCCACTTGCAACTGTACTTATGCTGTTGAAACACTGCCATTGTAACACTGTAATATACTAGAGATGATATAAATATAAATAGCTACTGAGTGCACCATGGTTACAGTAGGTTATGTGCTATATAAGAATTGTGTACACACTGCCTGCAGTTATAGCACAACCAACCCTGGAATATCCTGCAGAGGGGTTCACAGTGGGAGTGGGTGTGTATCAGGGTTTAGCTCTGAGCCCACTGCTGTTCATACTGATGATGGACTACATTAACACACAGGGTGGAAGAGACAAATTATCAAAGCTGCTGTATGCAGATGATGTGATATTACAGACAGATTCTGTGCAAGAACTTCAGCAAAGATAGGGGAATGGAATGCAAAACTGAAGGCACATGAGATGACACTGAGTACAGATAAGACAGTGGTAATGGCAGCAAATGGTAGAATAGAAAGTAGATGAGAAATGTGATAGAAAGGAAGATAGTGGAACAGGTTAACAACTTCAAGTATCTGGGAGATGTGGTTGAGGAGAAGGGAATTCTGAATGAAGAGGTCAAAGCTATAATCAGAGGGTCTGCAGCCAACTGGCACAGAGTGCCATGTGTAGTGTATGATAGAAGAATGCCAAAGAAGCTGAAAAGTAAGGTATGCAAACCAGTGGTATAACCAGTGCTACTGTATGATACAGAAATCTGGGCAGTAAAGGCAGAGCACTTAAAGAAGCTAGAGGTGATGGAAATTAAGTGCCTGAGATGGGTGGTAGGATGCTCTCTGTGGGACAGACGAAGAAATTAGGACATAAAAGCAAATGTAAAACTAACTTCAATTGCAGAAAAGATTAAGAACAGAGTGTGGTGGTTTGGACATGTGCAGAAAAGCAGAAGACAATTTGGCGAAGAAGATTTGGAACAGGCAGGAAGAAGGTGAGAGGGAATGAGGGCATCCAGCAGAGTTGGATTGGTTGTGTGAGAGAAGATCTGTGACAGTCAGGCATGAGTGTTGAAGATGGCAGGAGAGTGGCATTGAATCGACACAGATGACAGCAGTTGACATGACACCCTGACCTCATGTAGAAAATGGAAAAAAGGGGGAGGAGCTGACAACAATGCAGCTCATTCCTGATTCGCCACGCATTAATGTGGTTGTCATGCATGTGCATCGCCCTGATGGAAACTAAGTGGAGCCTGTACATGGTGCTCCCATAATACACTGCATGCATGCCTGACAGCGGAAGAAACACTCAATGTTTGTGATAACTGACTGTCAAGGCACACAGCCACTGCAACAGTGTAGACCTAATGTTCCCTCAGTTTAATTTCTCCATGTCTTTTGGGATTCTATTACCATGATGGGACTAGAACCCATCCCGAAGTCAATGTATGATTAAAGTTCATGAAATTAGTATTGTTTCAGACTTTAATAAGCCAGAAGTGGTCTTTGCAGCACCTGTAGTGTGTCTAGAACTGACACCTTCTGTAATTCATATGAAGTTACGTGTATAGGTAGCATATCTAAATGTGACTTTAAATTCTTTTTCATTTGACCGGTTGCTCCCCCTACTATTGGAACTGTCTAGGTAGCCTTCTTCCACATTGCTCTCATTTCTGCCAGCAAATCCTGGTATTTTATGACTTATGTGCTTCTCTCTTCATAAGAAACTGTAATCAATGGGTGCAGCAATTTCAATAATCAATGCTACGTTTTTTTACCTTTGATTACCAATTACTATATCTGTTTTTCTCGCATCTGTTATTTTTACAGAACCTGCATTTGTCTTTTTCTCTCACATGCTAATAGACTTTGTGAATGAATGCATATATAGCCCACTATCCTGGGCTGCCATTATTAACCTTTCATCTTTTGGTTTCACTTCACTTCCCCTTAACCATTCCTGCATCAAATCCAGGTCAGCATGAAGTTGTTTCAGGAAATGTCTGTACTTGTCACTATATTTATGCCTTTTCCACATTCCGTTCATTCTCATCTAAGCCTTCTCCTTACATTCTTTCTTTTATTTTTGGCACATTCAGTTGTATTTTTTTTTTGTCTACTTCTGGTTTGAGTTGCATTCCCACTTGAATCTGATATGCTTCTACTTAAACTAAGCAGGGAAGTCATTTTAGACTTTTTCTCCTCAAGCTTTCAAACTTTCACCTATATATAGGTGACATATATATAATTATATATATAAAGAATAGGATATATGAAATATATATTATATAAAAAGGCAGGACAACAATAATGCTCTATATAGACATGTAGTAATTAGCCCAAAATGCAATACTTTTAAATACGCAATTTTAGAAATTTTAAAGGTTAACCCTAGGGCTGGTAATATTACGGTTTTATTGGAGGAAAAAGAGGTAAAATGGCAATTATTACTCAATGCAACAACCCCCCCCCCCAGGTATTAACGACAATATTCCTATTAATCCCCTGCTGGAACTTAGAAAAGAGCAGGGTTGAATTCTTTTATTGTTTGTTGTAATTTTAAATGGATTTTTTATTGTGGAACTAGAGTTTCAGGATGTATTTAATGTTATATTTTTTTGTTGTACCTATACAGCTGACATTGATTTATTATGTATTATATATGGGTTTAAGTGACACTGGGGAGTTTGGTACGTTGCTCTTTTAATAATTATGGAGTGTCAATCATTGTTATGTGGGCACACCTTATTGGGTAGATGTGTATAAACATGTGTTCTCCGCACAGTGTCTTCAGATTCTGATGAAGCCCACGGGCTTAGTGGACGAAAGTGCTTAATTTAATAAAATCTTTTTTTACTTTGGGTAGATCTTTATTGTCCTAGTGGAGTTAGTAGCTGGATTTGAGCGTTCACAATACCTTTGAATTACTATTTGTTTACTCAGTGACACTTACTTTGGTGTGATACTTTTTTATGTAAAGATATTAATACTTTCAGCCAGAAGTTAGGTATTGCATTTGGGCCTTGAGTTTTCTATTAAGGAGTTTTTCTTAATTTTATTTCAGTTTCTCTGGCCTTACCTTTATCCCATTTCACATCCTCTACATTTGAACTTCTTACTGTTTCTTTTAATTTTTCTCTCCATTCAGCATCTCATAGGATTATAGGAAATTACTTGGCTATCAACCTAGAGGTCATGTTAAGCTTAGCCATCTCATCCCAATGTAATACCATGAAAATGCTATTCAGTACCCAAGATTGCATTTAGTGATGACTGCCCATCTCGAGGAGGGTTGTAGGTGCTATCCCTGGTAAGAATTTATGGTGGCCCATCCACTCATCCAGGTTTCTTTTTAACAGTGTCATAGAGGTGCTCTTTTAAACATGAACTGGTAGCCTATTCCAAAGACACAACAGTCACTGGGAGATAAATCTGTCCTTCCAGCATGTCCTATTTAAGTCACAGACCATATTTAGATCCCTGGAACAGGTAGCCCTAGTCCTGTTTGATTTATTGATATGAAGCAAGTTCATTAGGTTTGGGTCTTGGATTGCTCTGTAGACCAGGTATAAATCTCCCCTAAGAAGTCTATATGACACAAAGTATAGTGACAGGGGCTTTAGTCGGTCTGTGTAAGGCACCTGCTGGAGCCCCTTGATCTTGTTTGTTAGAAACCTTTGAGGTCTCTCCAGTTGCTGCAGGTGATTTGTATGGTACATGCCAAATGGGGCATTATACTCAATTATGGGCTGGATTAGTGCCGAGTATAGAGGAGTTATAGCCTCTTTTGCTCTCAAGGTGTTGCCTTTACTAATCAAGTGTGCTATGTAGAAAACCTTCTTTGCTGCAGTCGACACATGATGGTCAAAGTTAAATTTGCAGTCAGCTTGTGATTCCAGGTCCCTTACCACTTTATGGGTACTTAGGGTATTGTTGTTAATTTGATGGTGTGAATAGACATTGTGCTAAAGAGAATGTTGGTGCATTTCTTTGCATTCAGTTTGGACCATGACCAAAACACCAGTTGTTGGTCTGTGTGAGATCCTCCTTGAGAATACTGACATCATTTGGGGATGCAGCGATTGTACCTAGTTTTCAGTTGTCTGCAAACTTTATCAGCCACAGCCCCTTAGTTTTGACCTGAACTTCTGAGAAGTATATAACAAACAGTAGGGGGCCCAGCACTGACTCCTGTGGCACCCCACTGGTAACAGGTCTGCTAGTTGATGTGGAGTTACCCACTTTGATACTTTGTCCAGCTTGCAAGCCAGTTGGCAACCAATCTTACAACAAAGGGGTTTACATTCAGTTTGCTAAGTTTATCAGTAATATCCGAATGTGGGATTGTGTCAAAAGTCTTTGCTAAGTCAAGGTATGCTGTGTGCACAGATTTGCCCTCATCAGTGGCCCTGGTCACATTTTCAAAGAAGTCCACCAGATTTAAAAGACAGGATCTGCCCTTGACGAAGCCGAACTGGATAGGATCCAGGGATTGGAGGTCGCCTATGTCTTTATTTATGAGGTCCATACTGATATGTTCCATGGCTTACAGATGAGGCTGGTCAGGCTTATGGGTCTTTAATTCCCTGGGTCTGTTGCTAGGTCACCTTTGTGGAGGGGAATAACTGCTGCTGTTCCCCATTCCACAAGAATAAAGCCTGTGGTTAGGCTATGATTGAAAAGGTTACTTAATGGTGATGCTAGTTCATGTGTTTAGAAGACAGCATGGGATGTTGTCTGGTCCCATAGTGGCTGTGTTTTTTGCCTTGGACAAGACTTTGAGGACCTGCTCCTCAGATATTTAGGGTAGTGGGTGGAGTTTGGGGGGAAGGTTTGTCATAAGTTAGGAGGGGATAAGGGAGTGAAATTTTCACCAAACCTATCCTAGCAGGTTTGCTAACTCTCTGGGGTTCGTGTGTGTGTGATACTGTTGGTCACTAGTTCTGCACATGCTTGGGTCCTACCTTCTAGGCTAAGTATGTAGCTGTAAAAGGCCTTATGGTTATCCTTGGCTGTATTTGCGAATTTTCCCTCAAAGGAGCCCTTAGAGGATTTGGCAAGTTGTCTTATTTGCCTGTTGAGGCTGAGGAGGGTGCTTTTCTGTTGTTGGGGCCTTGCCTTTGTTTTCTTGAACAGCAACATTTTGTGCTTATTGTAAAGTTTGTTGATGCTGGGTCTCCACCATGGCAACTTTTTTTTCTTGGGGCTCTAGCTTTGATTCTTCCTGGTGCAGCCGAGTATATACACTTTACATGCAATTGATTGTCAGGGCTTTAGTGTAAGCTTTGGTGTAGTTACCACTTTTAGCTTGGGTTGGGCTTTGGAATGCATTATTACCTTCATCTAGGAGGATATAGTTTGCCTTTTTTGAAATTTTTTAGTCTGGTTTCACCCTTTGTGAGTTTTGGTGTTTGTACCAGCTCAAAGGTGGTTATTTTGTGGTCAGATTTAACTGAGTGTCCAACAGTTGTGGCAGTGCATCTATTTGACATGTTAGTGAGGACCAGATCTAGAATGTTTGTTCCTCTTGTCTTAGTATGAACAATTTGTTCCAGGGCATTTGAATTTACAAAGTCAAGGAACTTTTGCACTAGTGAGTTGTGGCTAGAGTAGGTTTCCCAGCTGATGGAGGGATAATTGAAATCCTCCATAACCAGAGTGTTCAGTAACATTTAGATTGTCTCCAGTTTGGTCAAGTAAGCTTCATGGGTGTCATAACCCATGGAGGGTCTATATTACCATGTCGAAAGATGTGTTCACCAGACACGTCTTAATCGACACAGAAATATAGACCTGTTAAAATCCCAAATGGCCACATCAGCAAATTTTTTTACCAGAGGGAAAAAAATCACTCAGCCGTACACAAAAAAAAAAAACTTTAAAACCCTACCCCCACACCCCCAATGTGTGGGGGGGACTGTGTCTCCCACAACCCCCTAACTAAATATACCAACTCCGAGATTGCACTACAGTGGGGAAAAGGGCAAATCCCTGATGATGGCTGAGTGATTGTTTTCCCCTGGGAAAAAAACTCGCTGAAGCGGCCATTTGGGATTTTAAAGGGTCAATATTTCTGTGTCGATTAAGACATGTTCAGAGACCACATCTTTCAACATGGTAATATAGGGCCCCATGGATAGGGATCTACAGCTGGCTATGACTTGAATGGAAGTCTTACCCACTGTAACCTGGACTTAGAGTAACTCCATGGAGTTGTCCAGCCTAATAAGACTGGAGGTGAATTTATCTATAATACAGGCAGAAACACCATCTCCTTTGGTTTTCACATGTTTCACATAAATATTTCTTTTTTTTGGAGGTGTTTCTTTTCCTTTTGCTTTGGTTTCTAGTTCTCTATAAAACTATTTAGGCTCATCAATGAAATGATTATTTTGTGTTTTTCCTTTACATCTATTTGCATATTTTTTACGTTTTCCTGCCTGTGCTCATACATTTTGCTTATTATTTGTAATAGCATATGATAGATCGTCATCTGTTTAATGCTCTACATTGCTTTTATGCATCTGTCTTTCTAAGTATTTTTGTTGATCTGCTCCCTCTTCTACAGCCTTCTAACAGTGTATTAGTTATTTTATAGCTTTCTCTGTTCGATGCTTCCATGGTGGCATTTGATTTCTTCCTTTCCTTTCCCCTATTGCTCTATGATTTTGTGGTAAGGCTTTATCTGTTAGTAATTTAGCTCTAAAGTAATATTACCGATTTATTTCTGTTATATCATATGAATTTCCATTAATACTCTTGATTAATATGTTCATCTGTTTTGTCTGACTTCTAACATTTTGGATCTTATTTACTTCATGTAATCTATTTCTTTCATCCATCTTAATATGTCTATGCATCTCTATTAATAGAAGGGTCTCTTCCCTTAGATCATGTTCTTGTAAACTGAGAGCATATTCTTTGCTGTCTGTTTCCTGCAAGCATTCTACAGAAAGTTCCAGAATATCTTTCTGTGATACATTCTCTTTGGATGCATCCTGTGTCATCTACTGATCCTTCATGGGGAAGTCATTGGAACGTCACTCTGCAATATTGCCTGTGTGGAGTTATCACCTTTTGATGATGATGATGATTGTTGTTCAGTTATGTGTGATGCCCCATGTCTCCAATGTCAGATCACAGATTCAAAAGCATCATCAATACACACAAGGTATTAGTATGTCTGAAATGCTTACCTATAGCAGTCTATACCAATGGATAATGCTCAACCATGCCGTCAGACTTATATTCTGAAATGTAGCTAAAGCCACAAAAGTCATCTTCATCCTGCACCATATCACCCTAGTACACGGCTTGTACACTATGTGTACTCACATGCAAGCTACTGACAAAGAGTAGCAGTCATTAACTGCTAATTTTAATGAACTGCAGCCATGGGAATGAAACCAAAATCTCATATTAGAAATTGATGACT
>NC_056742.1:398183032-398188032 GCF_019279795.1 Protopterus annectens | reverse complement strand
GCCAGGTGCATGATACATAATATGTTTGAGTTTTGATGCATACCTTCTGATTTTCTATATAATATGTGCAATTCGTATAGTCGTTTGGCTAGTTTTGGTAAATGTATTTTCAATAGCAGACTATATGCTTGGTTTTTCAATACATCCACTCAAGCAAGTGTTACATTTGGGGTGGAGAAAAGCTTTTTAGTTTACTGACTCATACTTTAGAGTTGGTTATTATCGTTCTACATTTTTTCATGTTTTGTACGTTGTTTCATTTTTCATTTTTTGTATTTTTCAATCATCTTGTACTAGCAATGTTATTTAATTTTATGATTTTTTAAATACTTAGGGATGATAGGGTGTTTAGTTCAACATGATCTATGAACTAACGCCTTTTTTATTGAAAATGGGTAGTTTGAAGTAACATAGATTGATGATTAAACGTCAGCTATGCATGGTAAGCTTAAGGCATTAGGACCAAGAAGATCGCCTTGCTTTCCTTAAGATGCCCTATAGGCACGTAAAAGCACGTGATCTTCCGTGCAGATACGTGAGTCTGCTCGTCTTTCGTATAGTGTAAAACTAAAGTATTGATACGCTAATGGCTTCTAATCCAGCAAGGATTTTAATGACACATTTTTTGGTTGCATTATCATGTTGTTGACAAACATGATTCTGTTAAGGACACTTCAGGGTGATCCACGGAACAACTATTTAGTAATGATCTATGCCCGTGAGTAGTGTTTTGTTGACAATGTAACCACTGCATTATTCATAAGAATGAATGTTGCCATAATACTAACAATCTAAATGGAAGTTCGATGATCCATGGTTTTTTGGCGTTAATGTATAGATCATCAGTGTTGTGTTTGATAAGATCGCTGGAACGATTTATGATTTTAGAATTTTTTGTATAGCTTTCATGAACAGTTTTATCTGACGTTCTCTCTAATTTGTTTTGGTCTCCATGACTATTAATTGCTCAGTTAATTAGTTGCAGTATGTGTATCTAATGAGCCCGCCAAAAGGCTGTATATATGCACCTGATATTTTATTTTGTATTAATATATCTGATGAAGCATAGCTTGGCTATGCGAAAGCGCTCATTTTCTGTTTTTGAATAAACATTTTTGCTACAACTTTAAACGACTGCCTTTGGATTTTATCTGGGACAAGCTGCCTTTTGTATTTTGGTGATACCTTCGTGGTGATTGCTCTTACATTTTTACACTCACATACATAATATCTACCATGGTTTTTACTGGAACATAGCAAAAAACTGGTAGAGTTACAATGCTAACATATAGCAATACCACAGAAAAGAATAAAATTAACATACTTTGATGGTGCAAGCTTTGATTTTTTTTTTAAGTTTTCGTTGTAGTGAACTTTTGGTTTCTTCGTCTTGATTATTTGATTTTCGGCATCTTATTAATTCAATCTACTGAAGTAGATCCACATGTACACATAAATATGTATATATATATATATATATATATATATATATATATATATATATAAAATAAGGACAGTAAATATGCACTTTTCCCACTGTAGTGTGATCCTTAAGTTAGAATATATACTTGGGGGGGGTGATGGGCACAGCCACCAACATGGGGGGTGTGGGGGGCATAGCCCCCCCAACTAGCTTGAACTGTTCTATGCAGTTTCTGTTAAGAGGGTAAGTACTTTTTAATCAAACTAGGTGGGGGGTTATGCCCCCCATACCCCCAATGTGGGGGGCTGTGCCTATCACACCCTCCCCAACTATATATTCTAACTCCAGGATCGCAATACAGTGTGGAAAAGGGCATATACACTGCCACTACTATTTCCGGTGAAATGAAATGCGGCAAAATGAGTTTTCAGTGATTTGTGCTTTTGCCGATTTGGTCTTGCTCACATAAGTTTTGACAAAATGCACCAGATCCATATATATATATATATATATATATATATATATATATATATATATATATATATATGGCAATTGATCAAAATGCTGAAAAATCAAACCACAAATGATCAATCACATCATATAGAACAATTAAAGCTTCAAAAATCTAAAACAGTGAAAAACATCAGATCACAAAAATAAAACAACCACAGTCCTTTTGCAATCCATTAACCTTACCACTAATGTCAAACATAATACCACTGCATAAAACAATCAGTCACACTGTACAGATATCAAGTCATGCACAGCACTACACCTTACCTAGCCCTTGTTCTAACCTTTACCTTAAACACATGCACACACTCCCTCCCCAATGATGAAATCTTCAAAATATCCCAAAATTTTATATTAAATCCAAGCAACTCAAAGATACTACCTCTAGCCTCTTACCCTACCCTTATTGTAAACCTGTCCTATTATCACTAGAACACACACTCCCATGCCTAAATCGATACTCACATTCAAAAAGTCATTCTTCCTGCTTTACTCATAACTAGCACTGAACCAGCACTTCCAAGATTCCAAGACAGCAAAACAGATTTCCCTCAGGGACAACTCCCCACACACCTCAACTCTCTCTCTCTCTCTCTCTCTCTCTCTCTCTCTATATATATATATATATATATATATATATATATAGAGAGAGAGAGAGAGATACATATACATAGGAAGTGTCACTGTTTTGAGTAGCAACCTCCAAGGTTTTAGATGTTTTCTGGTTGAATAAATGTTTCCATTTAAACAAAATGTGATTATTCTTAGTAAACCAGCAGACAGTTTGGCATCATCTACAATAAGTGCACCTTTTTCAAGAGTGAAGTTGAAGGCCCATTGATTGTGTGCCCCTACTCGTGTGCCAGACTGTCTTTGATTCGTACCTTCACATTTCTTTGTTCTGTGACTTTGACACAATCTTATGGTGCACAGTTTACACATTTGTTTCTATCCAGGTGTTATAATTTTCATACTTTTGTAAATATTTCAAAAAACAAACTCTGTATAAAGAAAGAAAGATTTCCTGTGAAAGTTCACAACCAGATGAACAAAACTTGGCTATGTTGTTCTTATTGTATGGTTACTGAAATATTACAATTTCTTTCCAAATTTGCACTCAAAATCTTAACTTGGATTTCAGGGTCATAAATGCTACTATCATTTAGAGAACATTATGATTAACAACATACATATTCAAATATATATTACTATTAGTTCATTTGTTTAAAAATGACTTTATATCTAGATTTTGTTTGAAAAATCGTCTAGCTTTTTCATAAACAGTACAGAGAACAAAAGGATATAATGTGTTAGAATCAGTTGTGGTACCAGAAAATTAACAGGATCATATTCTTCTAATCAGGGGATCCTAAGGATGTATCCTTTGCAAATAATTACTTGTCCTGTTGAGAGCTGCACACACAGCTTTACTCACGTGATGTACACCCATGGCCTTCACCAGCAAACCTTTACGTTGGGATAGCCAGGAATTCTACATGTCAACCTGACATCTCAGGTGTTTCTCTTTGATGATCCAAGGGATGGTTCCTTAACTTTGATCAAAACAAATGCTGACATATATAGGTTCATAGGTTCATAGGTTCATAGGTTTATACTAGGCTATCTGCCCTGGGGAATTTACAAGCCTAGCCAGAGTGTGTTTGGCTTTCGCCACCCTTTTAGATCGGTTTACTGTGCCTCTGTACAGGTCACAGAAGATAGCCCTTTTAAGGCTAGTTTACTGTGCCCCTGTCTAGCAGGGACACAGAAGAGATCCCAGGGGTGAACTTACGATCTCCCATCCACTCGTCAAGATTTCTCTTGAAGAGGGTCAGTGAGGGGCTCTGCCTAACATGGACTGGGATTCTGTTCCAGAGTGAGGGCAGCCTCTGGGATATGAATCTGTCCCTCCAGCATGCTCTATTTATTTCTGTGCTGAGGTTTAAGTCCCTGGAGCGTGTAGCTCTAAGGGATTTGGATTTCCTGAGGTGGAGCATGTCCATTAATTCTGGGTTGGACATGGCTTTATATGTCAGGCATAGATCACCTCTGAGTAGGCCGTAAGCAACTGAGTAGAGCTGGAGTTTCTTTAGCCAAACTGCATAGGGCATCTGTTTGAGTCCCTTGATCCTCTTGGTGAAGTACTTTTGGGGCCTCTCCAGTTGCTGCAAGTGTCGGGTAAGGTACATCCCAAATGGGGCATTGTATTCAATTTTGGGCCTGATGAGTGATGAGTAGAGGGGCACAATGACCTCTCTTGTTCTAGATGTGAACCCTTTCATGATAAGGTGGAATATATAGAAGGTCTTTCTAACCACTCTGGCAGCGTGATTGTCAAAAGAGAGGTTTCTATCTACTTGGGTCCCCAAATCCCTAATTACTTCTTCCGTACTTAATGGATTACCACCTATGTGGTAATTTGTGGGCATTTTGTTTTTCCCAAAGGGGATGACTATGCACATTTTGGCATTTAGCTTAAGGCCATGGCTCTGGCACCAGTTATCCATCTCTGTGAGACCCTTTTGGAGGATGCTTGTGTCAGCCGGAGAGTCGATTTTGGCACCCAGCTTGCAGTCATCTGCGAACTTGGTCAGCCATAGTCCTCCTGTATTAGCCTGTACCTCAGAGAAGTATATATTGAACAAGAGAGGTCCCAGGACTGAGCCTTGTGGGATGCCGCTTGTAATTGGTTTGGAGTCTGACATGGCACCTGCAATACTGACCATGTGGGTTCTATCCCTGAGCCAGTTTGCAACCCATATTGTGACATAGGGGTTGATATTTAAGCTGGTGAGCTTATTTATGATGCCCCAGTGGGGTATTGTGTCAAAGGCTTTTGCGAGGCCCAGGTAGGCTGTGTGGACTACCTTCCCTTCATCTATGGCTTTGGTAACTGTTTCAAAGAAGTCGACCAGGTTCAAGAGGCAAGATCTTCCCTTAACAAAGCCAAATTGGGTGGGATCCAGTGTCTGGAGGTTACCAATGTCCTTGTTTATGAGTTCCATGATGATACGCTCCATAGCTTTGCAGACCAGACTAGTCAGGCTTATAAGGCGATAGTTTC
>NC_056742.1:398133032-398178032 GCF_019279795.1 Protopterus annectens | reverse complement strand
ACTAAAAGAAAGATTTCTTTAGTTTCAGCAAGTAAAAAAGTTTGTGTAACGTATCTTTCAACACACAGCAGCAACTTTCTTACTCTACTGATATCATCAGCTCTACTCCCACTACAGTTGTAAAATGATAAATAACTCACATTTGCATGTCCACTAGAACTACTAGAAACATAATGTCAAAGGAATCCTCCCTTAGCCGTTTGTTGAATAATCAGTTTATGAAAATGTACAATAAAAATGTTCATTATATTTTATTTACAGTCTCCAAGCTGAAGCCGGGTACTGCAAGCCATTAAGATCCATCTAATAAATAAATTCACTTTACAAACATTTTATGGCAGGTCAGATTATCATGAGCTATAGCAAAAATATAAACTATTTGCATTTCAATTAAGTTTTTGACAACCGCTATGTATCTTCCCAATTTCCATAATTTTTCAAATTCTCCAGTTTTAGGCCCAGCATTTGATATTACAGTCTTACTCTGAACCTGTCTTGAACTTATTGGAGTGCAATTTTATCAAGTTACAGATTAAACAGTGTTATGGTGAGCCAAACTCCAAAAGAAGTGCATTAATCTATACTAATGCTGCACATGGACCTAGATACAATCAAACCCTCTGCAAGCCTCATAGTAAAGAGATACTGAAATGCATGTACTTCTGTCACTTCCATTATTTGACCTAAGTTACAAGTATGAAGATTGCCTGATTGTCTTTCAAATGGGATATATTCAGACTTAGTAAGAGTATTGTGAGGTTTACATGACGATTATTGTTCTTCTGGTGACAATTGTCCAAAAGTACTGGAAAATAACTACTCCATCACATGCAGCATTACCTTTTTTTATACCTACACTAAACTTCTTTTATCACTTATAACACTGCAGTAATTTTAGGAGTCAGACTTTCTTTTGGTAAGACCAGTTCTAATAATTCACAATGGACAGCCTATTTTGTGTGTTCTGTTAGATTTTCTCTCAGAAGATAATGGTAACATTCAATCACACATTCATAAGATTATTGAGTTACCTGGGCACAGTGAGTGCACTGTGTACTTATCAGTGTCTATATGAATTTATCAGTGTCACATTTTGCAAGTCTGGAAATAATGCCTTAATTTGTGTTGCTAAAGACCTGTATGTAATAATAAATAATACATGTATATATTATAGCTTTAGGCAAGCATGATATTTAGTCACAGTTCAGCCAGCATTTTCCCTTTTTACTAGCCTTTAATTTTAGTTTTCTACACTCTTGCACAGAGAGTATTATATTATTTCAGTTCCTTTCAACTCTCTGTATATGACACACATTATGCAGAATATATACCCCACAGTTAAGCTGTAATAAATAATGTATGATGTCATAAACAGCAAATCTGGTTCATTGACATAGACATAGACAAGCATTTTGATTATGTAATGTCTGCAGTATCGTAACTTTTGTTTCATAAAATGTTAAACAGAAAATCAGTGCTCAGATTTAAAGATTCACTCCGTATTGTTTATTGTTTTTATGCCTCAATTGTTTAACTGACAAATGAAAAAAAAACACAAGTTAGATTAGTGAACCTGTCAATATGGGTAAACAAAAAGGCTGGGATGTAGTGCTACTGCTTTTCTAAGAAGGAATATGCTTCTCTTATAATACACCTAATGTGACAGACAAAGCTATGAGGATGGAAATGCAGTCTGGGGAGAATATATCTGTGGTAATTCATTATTTTCCTGCTAGAATGGATTAATGAGAGATGCCTCCCTAGTTTAAAATCACAGTTAATATACATTTAATAATGCAGGCATGCTTAATAAAGAGTTATAAGCATGCCTAATCATTAAAGATTTAAGAGGGATTCATGAACATCTGCATATTGTGCAAATCAGTTTCACAGTGCATGTCAGAAAATGGCTATTTGCAGCTCAAAAATAAAAGTCAGTCATCTGTTTAGACAAGTAGATCAGCAAAAGGATGTGAAAATTACATCTCTGATGTCACTGGCAGCCCCTGTAATTCAGAGATGAATCAATAGGGGGAGACAGGGGAACTGGATACCTGCCAACAAATCTGGACATGCACTGTGAGCATCTAATTCATGTAAGTGTTGGTAATAGCTGTGTGGGAGTTGCATACGTGTTAGTGCAGGGTCGCAGGTGGGATGACACAAGTTGTCATATCACAGAGGACATGATGTGGCAGCTATCACTCCCTCCAATCCTGTCCGCTATACAAAGGACATAGCACTGACTAAACAACGTTACTTCATGCAATGCTTACAGTCTATGTTGATCTTTGCTGCTGCTGTAAAAGTTAATGAACCTTAATATGTGTAACGTTAAATGAATTGCTCATGTTAGCAGGGTTACCTCTAGCCCAAAGCAGTGATTCAGCAGAGTATCTTGTTTACTATGTGAGTGAACGGGACTGCAAGAAGTGGAGGCTAACAATTTAACTTGGAACACCACACACGCTAGGGATATGACTTCAAGGTGAGGAAGTAGGAAGTGGCATTAAAAATATACCTCAGTTAGTTTTTCACTACACTTCCCCCTCTGACACTATTTTAATGTCACCTCTGTGAAGTTAGTACAGTGATAATATACATGGTTACTTTTACACTAGAAAAGGCAATCGAGTCTATAAAGGGACTGTTCATTGAACACGCTTTCATCGACACATAATCAAAATAAAATCCCAAAAAGAAAGAGTATATCACGGCTAAAAGTACTTCAATACACACTAAAACAATAAAAAAGGTAAGTGTGTTCACAGTCTATTTTCACAACTGCTTCTTCAGACCTAAATGCATGCAACCCTCACCATTATTTATATTAACAAATGTCCAATCAACATACAACCTCAATTAACACATCATTATTCAATTAGTTTACAAAAACATTCTTCAGGGTGTCAGATGTCGTGCTTTCAAAACTGGTTTCAAAGACATTCTTTCATTAAGCCCAGGAAATTTATCACTATTTAGTCCTGTTATCCATTCCTGTTCTTTTACCTCAGTTAAGTTCTTACCCCCCCCCCAAAACTAATAACTAAAACTTCTATCACTAAAAACTTAAAATTATGGTTCTGCGCCTTGTCAAGTACATGCTGGGTTAGGGCATTGGTAGTTTTCTTGTTTTTAATATTACTGACATGCTCTAATACTCTATCCTTTAGACGTCTATTAGTCTTTCCTACATAATATGCATGACATTCCAAACAGTGATAAATTTCCCGGGCTTAATGAAAGAGTGTCTTTGAAACCAGTTTTGAAAGCATGACATCTGACACACTGAAGAATGTTTTTGTAAACTCATTTTTTGTTTTATTTGGATTGTTTGGGCAGAGAGTATTTTATCCACCTCTGGTCTTTTACTATTGTACATAATCGAAATACCAAAACCCCAAATGACCACATAAGCTAATTTTTTCCCAGGGGAAAAAATGCTTGGCCATCATCAGGGATTTACCCTTTCCTCCACTGTAGTGTGATCTCGGAGTTGGTATATTTAGTTAGGGGGTTGTGAGGGTTTCAGCCCCCCACATCAGGGTGTGTGGTGGGTGAAGCTCTCCCACTTCGTAGGGTCTGCAAATTTTTTTTTTTTTTTTTGGTGTTGGCCAAGTGATTTTTTTTCCCTAGGAAAAAAATTGCTTATGTGGCCATTCGGGGCTTTGGCATTTCAATTATTGTGTCGATGAAAGGGCATTCGATGAACAGCCCCTTTGACAATGTAATATAGACACAAGGCATCCAATAATACATCTAGAATGTTAAACTAAAGGCTTGAGCTACATCAAGTGAACAAACGTCCAGGAAATTCATAGTCAAACTACTACCTGCAAATCAAACAAGAGGGAATTTAGGCTAAAAATAGATAGGAAGCACAATCGCCATTGAAGCTGATTTCCTTTCTGTATTTCTTAGCAGTAGAAACAATAACAAACCAAACCAAACCAGACCTTCTAAGAACACAAGCACCTAAAGACTGGCCAAAAGACAATGTCAAGAAATGTAAATGTATCAGACAGCAAACTTCATTGACACAAAATTAATTATAAAATGACAGGAATCACAAAATAAATGTTTTTGGGTGGGGGTCAAGACGTTTTTCACCCCTCTCACTCCATGCACTTTTTTATGTGCCAACTCTAAGATCGCACAATATTGTAAAAAGGTCAAATTCTCCATGCTTTCTATAATGAGATCTTCCATAGCAACATATAATTTTCTTAACAGTTCATTATTCGTTCACTCATGGCATTCAATACTTTTACATTTCAACCAGTTTTGTCATTTAGCCACAATAGCCACCCACACAATTTCAAAATATTGGACATTCAACCGACTGAAGATGCACGCACAGATACACACACACACACACACACACACACACACACACACACACACACACACACACACACACACACACACACACACACAGATATATAAAATATGAAATCAACACACAGAAACATTGATGCACATTACATTGATTTCTGTATGCCAAAACTTGCTTTTACAAAAAAGAAGAAAAAAAATCCAAACTGCAACAGTTACAAAAAGAAAACAAATAGTGTCATCTTAAATTACTTAAACTAGGAAAAAAAAAGAAATTGTGTCAACATAATTTGTCTGAATAGTACTACTTGTAGGTTTTAGTAAGGTAATATGTAGGGTTGGGGGTTCACCCCCTCTACCCCCTTACTCATGTGTGATAACTCTAATTCTACAATTACCCCTAAACCCAACCCTTTGGCCATACAAGACACTTGGCACATTTACTTTGCGTACACATGCAGAGCATAGGTTGAAAGAAAAATATACAGTCTAACAGAGAACTACCCTGTCCAGATTTGTCCTGTATTCAAGCAAAATAAATAAATAAATAAAAGCAAAAAGGTCCACCCATAAATTCAGCTAATGGCATAGATAAAATAAATGAACCTGTTCTCACTCACAGCATCTGACTGTAGGCTCACATCTGTACAGTTTTCCTAAACCTTCACACTCTAGGCAGCAAGAGACCTTTTTTTTACTTAAGAATCATTCTCCAGGCATAAAGTCCAACTTTATGCTATGGTATAATGACAGTATCCATTCAGTCTCCAGTCCTGTATAAACACTTAAAGACTGCTCAAGACAGTGCCTAAAATGTAAATTATATATAAGTACAGATAAAGACAATGAACCTCCCTAAGACTGTAATAAAATCTGGCACATAGAAAAAGAACTTCCCCTTGTCACTCAAACAAACATGGCATAAACTCAATGATCCTACCACTGAGATTCAAATGGCTTTGCCATGGCTAAGGAACAGACACCTGTTTATACCAGGACAAATTACACAACTGGACTCTTAATAAACCATTAACACAACATACAGGAATTTCTCCTCAACCTAAGAAGCATTAGAGGACAAGCTATGATAGCAGTCTTTAACCATTTCTAGCTCTTTTGTAGTTCACTGTTTAAAATCCGCCTCTGGGCATTTTTTTCTGGCTATACTGCTCAGACAAGCTCCATGTGGGTTTACAGAGTGGTCCTAGCAGCAAGGAACTCAAAAAAGCGACTACCTTCTGGATTTAAGTATCTTTGCTTTTTTTTCACTTGAAATAGCTTCTGTAGCTTACCTTGAACTAGCCTGAACTGTTTTTTAACTGATTGCTGCATTATTTTAAAATCTGCACTTAAAGTTACGTTTTAGTCAAATTTGATTGAAAGTTTGCTTGTTTGTTTGTTTAATTTAACTGTGGAGGCTGCCCACTAAAGTGTGCTAGCCTGTGTAACTAATTTATCACTGTCTCTGCATTTTCTGTGTGTTTCTACCAAAAAAACAAAACAAAAAAATAATCCTTGTTTTCCTGCCTTCCTCGACTAGTTTAGACCAGTTTACAGGCATTGCTGTATTCTGGGCTGTGGTGTAGTTCCTGTGTTGTCCATTACCTTACTTGGATAGAAGGAAGTTTCTTTGCTCACCAGTGGGAGTGGGGAGCCTTGAGCAGCCTACCTGTCCTTGGGGGAAGTGACCTCAGCACAAGAAGCTGTAGTAATTGGTTGTTTGGGACCATTTTTAGCTCTTTGGTAGTTCACTGTTTAAAATCCGCGTTTGCACGGCTTTGGGCGGTCGTGCGCATAGCGCAGCACCGGTTAAACAAGGTTAAACTTTTTCTGGCTCCGCCAAGTCTGCTCTTCAAATTTTCCCTTAAGAAAGCTCTACTCTTAGTATAACCATACTACTCACTGTATTATAAGCCTAGCACTTGTTCTCAATACTTCTCTACTAAGTAAGCACTCTCGTACTAAGTAAAGCACTACATCTACTTACCACCCCTGTGAATACCCACTTCCCTTAAAGGTATACCACTCCCTTATACTGTTCTAGCATGTCGAGTGGTAGATTACTGGTGTCGTCTCCAGTTCAGCTGGTCAATCTGGGCATCTTGAGACAATGCTACAATTGTCTCATGTACACAGACAACCCTCTCCTCCTCCCAACAAACACAAATACATGTGAGAGATGCAACTATATAGCCAAACTGGAGGCTGAACTCTCTCAACCCAGGGCTGGCATGACCAGACAGGAGGAGATGGCAACCACACACACAACAATCCCAGTCCCACATAGACCTACCACAACTGCAAACCAAACACATAAAAACACAAAGACATACTCGGAGGCTCTAATAAAAAACTTACCAAAACAACAAAGGCTCCCAAAGCAGATATCCAAAAATCCACCACCTCAAAACAAAACACATGCAACACATACTTCAATAAATCAGTGTGTCGACCAATCGCAGCCCTTAAGGCCAAACACCTTGCCTGATACACTAGTAATAGGTGACTCCATAGTCAGACACACTGATGTCCCACTGACCAGGCTGAACAAGGAGAAGGTGACTGTGAGCTGTCTATCGGGGGCTAGGATCCGCCACATAACACACGCACTCAGGTCACTCCAAAGCAAGTACAAATATGACTCCGTCATTGTCCATGCTGGTGTGAATGACCTGAGATGTACCTCCCTGGACTACATGAAAAGAGACATAGAGGAGCTCTCCGATTATGTAGCCCAGGCTGGTATGACCCTGACCCTGAGCAACATCTTGCCCTCACCAAGAATGATACCACAATACAAAGACAAGATGATCAGCTTTAACAATTGGCTCAAGTACTGGTGTCATTCTAAGGGGATCCAATGTCTGTCTGCCTGGGATGATATGTTGGACAAGCCACGCTGCTTTGCAAGGGATGGCTTACACCTGTCACCACTGGGCTTCCGGATATTGGCTAAGGCTCTTGCCACCCCCTTTTTTAGGCAAGGCTCAAAAGACAAACCCACCTCCTTAGAAAACAAAAATGGAAAAAAACTAAGGGTAATGCTGCTCAATGCCAGAAGTCTAAATCTCAAGATGCAGGCACTTGATGCACTCCTCAGCATGGAGAACATCGACGTCTGTGCAGTAACTGAAACCTGGTTCAAGGCTCCTGAGAGCACCCCAGCACTACCAGGCTATACCTCGTATCATGCGTTTCAGCCCCAAAACCCGGGCCGAACCACAAAGGGAGGGGGAGTGTCCATATTCATAAAGGACACCCACACCTCCAGGTTAGTAGCAACACATGAAGCATCAGAGACCATACAGGTGCAACTAACCATAGGCAAAACTGCTATACAACTGGTAGCATGTTACAGACCACCCTCCCAATCTCAAGAACCCCACTCAGCCTTCCTGAAGACATTGGAGGATATGAATGTATCACAAAATACCATCATACTGGGAGACTTCAACTACCCAAACATAGGTTGGGTACATTATTCTAGCCCTAATACCCTAGCCCAAATGTTTCTGGAATTCATAAATTCAAATGCACTGGAACAACTAGTCACCTCTCCCACTAGGGGAGATAATATACTAGACCTGATCATCACAAACATGGGGACAAAATGCTCCACACCAGAAGTATACCCCTCACTAGTGAGATCTGACCACAAACTAATCACCCTGGATATACATATCCCACCTCCACCCCCAGCACAAAAGACCACAGTGAAAAACTTCTCAAAAGCAGACTTCACTCTTCTTAAGACTGAGATGGTATCCTTTAAGCCCACTGTGCCAGTGGATACCACATCCCACAATGCCGAATCCTTCACAAATGCTTTCTATGGACATCTCCAAGAATGCATGGATCATGCAATCCCAAACAAATCCAAGTCCCTCTCCACCAAATGTAAGCGTCCTGTCTGGTGGACCTCAGCCATAAACAAATTGTATAACAAAAGAAGGAAGCTACTGCACGTCAGAGTGAAATCCCATGAAGGGAAGACATCTCTGATCAACATTAGCAGAAAACTACGTTCTCTCATAAAACATCCAAGGCAAACTTTGAGAGAAAAATCGCTAAGGACACTAAAGATAACCACAAAGCCTTCTTCAGCTATGTTAGAAACCTGGGTGGAAACCCTCAGATATGCTCAGAGTTGGTTCACAACAACAAAAAATACACTGAACCCACAGATATTGCTAACATTCTGGTTGACGGGTTCAGTGCAAATTTCTCGCCTCCTTCACCCCCAAAAGAAGAAATACTTATCCCAGCTGAATGTAATCTCCCTGTCATCTCAGATGTCCAAGTGAGAACCGCCCTAAACAAAGCAAAAAACACAGCATCAATGGGACCTGACGGTATCCCGGGGTGCGTGTTACGTGAACTCCAAGAGGAGCTAAACCCACACATAGAAATGCTATTTAACCTTAGCCTTACTTCGGGATATGTACCTGAACACTGGTGTACAGCAACAGTGGTCCTACTCCACAAGGGGGGTGCCTCTACAGACCCTAGAAACTACCGCCCCATAAGCTTAACTAGCCTGGTCTGCAAAGCTATGGAAAGAATCATTATGGAACTCATAAACAGAGACATAGGGGACCTACAGACACTTGACCCCACCCAGTTCGGCTTTGTAAAGGGCAGATCCTGCCTTTTAAACCTGGTTGACTTTTTCAAAACAGTCACTAGAGCCATTGATGAGGGCAAAGCAGTCCATACAGCATACCTGGACTTGGCTAAGGCCTTCGACACAATACCCCACTCAGGCATCATAGATAAGCTAAACAGCTTAAAAGTAAACCCTTATGTCACTAGATGGGTTGCAAACTGGCTAAAGGACAGAACCCATAAAGTTAAAATTGCTGGAGAAATGTCAGACTCAAAGCCAGTCACAAGTGGTGTCCCACAGGGATCTGTCCTGGGACCCCTCTTGTTTGGCATTTATTTCTCAGATGTTAAAGCAAACATGGGAGGGCTGTGGCTGACAAAGTTCGCAGATGACTGCAAACTACGCCATAGTCGATACACCAGCAGACACACACATCCTACAAAAAGGCCTCACTGAAACGGACAACTGGTGCCGTAGTCACGGCCTTAAACTAAATGCCAAAAAATGTATAGTCATCCCTTTTGGAAAAAACAAAGTACCCACAAATTATCACATAGACAGCAACCCACTGAGTACGGAAAAAGTAATCAGAGACCTAGGGACCCAAGTAGACAGCGACCTCTCATTTGACACCCACGTTGCCAAAGTGGTTAGAAAAACATTCTACCTTGCACACCTCATCATGAAGGGATTCACATCCAGATCCAAGGATGTCATTGTACCCCTATATTCCTCCCTCATCAGACCCATGATTGAGTACAATGCCCCATTTGGTATGTACCTCACCCGGCACTTGCAACAGCTGGAGAGACCACAAAAGTACCTCACCAAAAGGATCAAGGGTCTCCAACATATGTCTTATTCCGCCAGACTAAAGAAACTTCAGCTCTATTCAGCAGCATACCGCCTGCTCAGAGGTGATCTCTGCCTGACGTACAAGGCCATGTCCAATCAGGATCTGATGGACATGCTCCACCTCAAAAAATCCAAATCCATCAGGACCACGAGAGCTAAAGACTTAAACCTCGGCACAAGTATGAATAGGACATGCTGGAGGGATAGATTCATAACCCAGAGGCTTCCCATGCTTTGGAACAGGATCCCAGTTTATATTAGGCAGAGCCCCTCACTGACTCTCTTCAAGAGAAATCTTGATGAGTGGATGGGAGATCGAAAGTTTACCCCAGGGGTCACATCTGTGTCACTGCTAGACAGGGGCACAGTAAACTAATTCTATTATATAAGGGGACCTTCATTGTGTCACTACTAGACAGAGGCACAGTATTCTAGATTTATTCTGTACATTTTTGTACCATTTCATGGGGTGGCAAAAGCCACATCACTATGGCTAGGCTTACAAATGCCCCAGGGCAGATAGCCTAGTACTATACTATGAAACTATGAAACTATTACCTGACTGCTCATAAAGGAATAGTATTATCCGCAAGCTATTTACATCACATGATGGCATTAGCAATATTTTAAAAATAATCACTAAAAAATATGGCATTTTATTCCCAATGTTTATATCACATATAGCAGTCAATACTCTAGAATATTACATGACCCCATCTCAGCTCAAGTGGTGTGAATGTGAAATGTGGGCAAGCTTGTGAACCACAGCAGGCATGTGCAATATCTCTGAGTCAAAAGACTGTATAAAAACAGTTCATCTACACAGCTTGGAGATGCCAGCCTTTTGGTGATGCAACCCTAGTAATGGGGCATGCTCAGCTATCAGGAAAATATCTGCTTGGTAAGTGATAGACTGTTTGGTAAGTAATAGAAGGAAATGTCATGCCCATGTTATTAACAGGCACATTCTCTTAATGACAGAATATTTGCTTTCTACCACACATATTGTTTTTTTTCCTTGCTACAAATCTCCTGTTAAAATATTACCTCCAAATCAACTTCTGTGTCACCAGTGTAAACCATGAAATGTAGCTAAAAGTCTGACATTAGAAAATAAAGCATAATAGGAATTTCAATTTATTAAAGGCTTCATCATCCTGCACCAACTATCTAACCATTGTAGGGACCTTCCCTTTTCTCAAGTCCATTAGAGGACAAGCTATGATAGCAGTCTTTAACACAGTTTTGCAAATAGCTTATTACCCCCAAAATGATCTGAGTTGCTTATTTGAAGTTGGAATTTGCCATTTTTTTGCCTTGTACTTTCTCTTTCTGGGGTCATATTATTATCCTTGCAATGATATACCTTAAATACTTTGTTTCTCCCATACAAAGTTTATTCTTTCAGCCTACATGCATGGTTAGACTTGCTTTTCTTGCAGCTGTTAATACAGCCTGCAGTCTAAAGAGATGAGAGTCCCAATCTTCATTACGCACCACCACATCATCTGGATATGCTCTAATATACAAGTTGGAGACACCAGTAATTTCTTAATTAGCTGCTGAAAAATGTCTGGAGTTTTATGAAGTCCAAATGGCAGTTCTATAAAGTGGTAGAGGATCCCTGCTACTGAAAAGGCTATTTTCCTTGTAACATCACTTCTCAAAGGGACCTGTCAATATGCTTTGATAAGGTCTATTTTGGGTTAATGCCTTCCTTTATCCAGTTTTTCTACATATTCATCAGTAGGTTAGATGACAAATTTTGACACACTTTCTAAAATTCCAAAATATTGTATTGAGCACCAGAACAATTAGATTATTCCATTCACTATGTGTTCGTCTATCACACCTAAGTCCAACATACTCTGTTTTTATTATTTACTTCTGTGTTTCAAGCACTCTAAAGAGATTTGAACACACCTTTGCCTTTGGAGATGTCTGTGTACTATGCTGTATCAGATTTATCTTTTCAGACTGATCTGAAAAGACTGTCTTATTTCAAGCTAGAAATTCTAGTACCTCTTGCTTCTGAGTCTTAGATAAAGAACCAACTGTCTGAACAGTAGGAGTGAGTTTCTTCCAGTAACGATTCTAGATTCCTTGTTTTGCCTGGGAACAAGATGGGCACAGAAGCTAGCTGGTGGTAAGGCATGCGAAGACCAAAAAATAAAAAAAAATGCATGTAGAAGAGTAGAAACAACACTGATACATTCCAACTGTCCACTTCTGTAGTAGTTTGGTGTGCTTTTCTTCGTATGAATACAGTCCTGTAACCAAAGGAAATATTACGTGCATTTTCTCATAATAATATGCTTGAGCCTCAGCAGATGATACCAGGTTGAATTGGTCAAACATTCTACCTTACTGGATATCTAAGCTTTCCAGGATATTCCTCTTGGCTTTTTTTGATCTACGTTATAAATGGATATAACCTTCATACTTATTTTCAAACTATCATGTCCCTTCACAACCAGGTCATTGATGAGAATAATACATCTTTCCCTTAACACCAGCTACAAACAAAAGTGCAGTTTTTGTTTTCTTAAAGAAAAAACCCTGTGTCATTAAATTATTTCTTTTAAATGAGATGCACTTATTTGGCATCCCCACGGCATCACACTGCAAGACAACAAATTATCTAAACAACAGAACCTTTATATAGTCAAAATTCACAAAGTGTCCTCTACAATACACTGTCAGTAGGAGATCCTGAGGGTTAGGGCTTTGGACTTCTACTAGTCTCATAATTTGTTAACTTCTTATTTCCAACATAAAATTATTGTACATTCAAATTGCCTGGTATCCATAGGAAATGGTCCTTCAGTATCCAGCATGTATTTTCAGGAAGATATTTAATAAGACTTTAATTTTTATATCTTTTAATCTTGTGATGGCTTCTCCAGCAAAATACTTTATTTATTTATTTATTTGCAGTTTGTTAACCGGGAAATCCATTGGGCCGAGATGAGCCCTTTTTCAATGGAGGCCCAGGGAGAAAAAGTTCCATGTGGAGTCAATAAAAAGCAAAAATCAACAGAAGTATATATATATATATATATATATATATATATATATATATATATATATATATACACACATTATTAAATATAAAAACAAGCAAGAAGTAATGCACAAGTAATATACAGAATTAATGATCCAAGAAATCAACAGAAGTTGATGCAAGGTGTTATACAATTTAAAGTAACAGAGATGTAACAATATAATAATGCCAGTAGAAAGTGGCTTCTGAACCAATTTGGGGAATAAGCATTCTGACTGAATGTGGAGTGAAAAAATAAAATGTTTACAATGTCTAATGTAAAAAGAGTGTAGTTGTATGTAAGAGGTATAGGTAGTGGAGAAATGGGAAGGCTGGTGTTAAGTGGGAATTATGGAAGAAGGATGAGGGAAGATGGAGTAGGGAGGGAGAGTAAGTAGGCTGAAGCTATGAGGGGTGAGAGCAGGAACACTCTCAGGTAGAAGAGAGGTGGGAATTGAGCAAGGTCTTGAAAGTGGAGAAGTTCTGGGTAGTTTGGATATGGGGGGGTGAGTTCCATTTACGTGTGAGGGAGAATGACAACAGAAGTTGCCCAGGAGTACGTAGGGGTTTGTACACTTCTAGGACATTCTGATTGTTGGATCTGAGTGATTGGTTAGGAAGGTGCATAGTAAAGATGTAGGAGAGGGAGGGGCATTGAGATGGCTTAAAGATGAGTTTTTGAGCAGTGCAGAGTTGAATGTAGGTGAGATAATTGGGGAGTTCCAGCCAGTTTAAGGTGTGTAGGGTGTCACAGTGGTGACATGAGGATTTGGAGCTGGTGGCGAACTTGAAGATTTTATAATAGCATGATGCCAATTTGGTCTTAAGGGTTGTTTGCAGGTTGGTGAGAAGAGGGGCTCTGTACATGAGGGAGGGTAGGAAGTAGGTGGTAGAGACGGTATGCTTAGTTGAGGGGGGTACGATAATGATGGTGATTATATAGCAACCCAAGTTTCTGGTGAGTTTTCTTGATGTTAGTTTGAAGGTGAATATCAAATTTTAATTGGTCAGTGATAAGGACACCAAGAAGCTTAGTATGAGGGACTATTTTGATAGAAGTGAATTTTGGCTTACTATGGAGAAGGAGTTTTTGTCTATTTTGGTATTTTTGGAGGGGATAAAGATCGTGATTTTGGTTTTTGAAGGATTGAAGGCAAGATGATTATTTAGCATCTATTAATCAGTGCTATTGAAGGAAGCCTGAGTTGTATGTAAGAGTTCTGGAAGAGATTTGGCAGTGCAGATAATGGTTGAGTCATCCGCATATTGAACAAGTTTAGCATTTGGGATACAAAGATGAAAGTTACTAATGACGATGTTTAAAAGAAGTGGACTCAGGATCGTACCTTGGGGAATGCCTGTCAGAGTGTCAAGGCTTGAGGATGTACAGTTTTTCCACTTGACAGCTTGTTGCCTGTTTGACAGGTAACTGGACAATAAGCTGATGGAAGAGGAAGAAAGATTAAGGTGAGAGAGTTTGGACAGCAGAAGACTATGGGAGATGGTGTAAAAGGCCTTGGATATTTCTAGGAGAAGGGTAGAAATAAGATTGCCTGTGTCACGAGCATGGTTGATGTTGTCAAGGAAGGATGGAAGGGCTGTGGTGGTACTTTAACCAGGTCTGAAACCATGTTGTGTTGGGGTCAGTAGGTGATTGTCTAAAAGGTAGGGTAAGAGTTGCAGATGAATACAGTTTTTCAGGATTTTAGAGATAGGGGAGAGAATGGCTATGGGACAGAAATTGGAGATGTCGGTGTTGTTGCCCCCTTTGTGTAAGGGAAAAATAAAGCCTTTTTTCCAGAGAAGGAGTACATAGGAGTCTTGAATGTAACAATTAATTAGGATACAGATGGGGAGGACTATGCCATCTACAGCTAACTTGAGAAGGTTAGAAGGTAAGTTGTCTGGTGCATTGGAGCATGGCTTTAATTTTTGGAGGAGTTTTTTTATGGTATTAACAGGGATGGGTTTGAGGGTGAAGAGAGGAGGTGAGTTGGATTGGAAAGAGAAATGGATGAGTTGTGGAGGGTAGGAATGGGGGTGGGTACTAAGTTGTTAGGGAAGGAAGTGGTGAGTTTGGCTATTGAATCTATGAAGAAGGAGTTAAATTTGGTAGCTATCATGTGATCTGGAGAGCTAGGGTCTGTGCAAGGGTTTTTTTTTCAGGCGGGTGTAAGAATGGTAGAGATACTACTCCAGAATTTCTTAGGGCTGGATTTGTGATTGGTCTGAAGCTTGAAGTAGTAGGATTTGTGGTCAGAAGTAATTTGTTTTTTAACCCTATTCCAAAGCTCTTTGTATTCTGTTAGGAAGTTAGGTGTTTTGTATTTTTGGTATAGTTTCCAGGGTTTATCTCGGATATGCATGAGGGACATAGTTTCCTTGGAAAGCCAGGGGGCAGTTTTAGATTTCACTGTCTTAGTTCTAGGAGGAGCAAGGCTATTTAGTAGGTTAATGAAGGAAGTATTAAATAGGTTACTGCATGGTCTAGAGGAAGAGTTTTCAGAGAGTTCCAATTCAGATTTGGGGACTGAAGTTAGTGATGGTATGGGTTGAGATATAGTTATGCTGTAGGTGTAGGGCGGAAAGTGAGTGATAAGCAAAGGCAGGAAGATGGTCACTAAGGGAGTCTTGTAAGGTGCTGCTATTTGAGATATTGTTGGGGTGGGAAACTAGTATCCAGTCCAAGATACTGCCGGAAAAGCTATCTTTATTAAGTCTGGTTGGAGAGGTAATTAATTGGGTGAAGTTGTAGAGATTTAAGTTCAGAGAAGTTGTAGGTGAGTGAATAGAGGTCCAGTTGATGTCTACATTGCCTAGGGTAATTGTTTATTACTAATATTAGATGAGAACCAAGAAAGGATACCCTCTAGAATGGGGATATTGTTCCCAGATGGTATGTAAAGAGCAGCTATGCATATGTTTTTGTGGTTGTTGATTTTTAGGAGGGTCAAGGTTATTTCAGCAGTAATGAATTGAGGTATGGGGATGGTGTAGGGTGTTACTATTAGTGAGGAGGAAAAGATGAGGGCTTCTCCTCCAATACACTTGTAAACTTGGGAATGTAGTAATAAAGGTGTTCTGGGGGGGTATAACATTGATAGCAAAAGTAAATGTGGTTGTTAATCCAGGATCAGATGCATCATCTACACTGAATCTGCAGTTTAGAACTGGAATGATAAAGGGAATGGTTTAAGGGGTGTATGATTTCCATTTGACAGATGTATACTGGCATTTGCACTGCCATCAAGAAACATATACATTTAATTCTTTTTGGGGTACTGCCATGATATACATTTTCTTTATTTAGTTACTTTCCTGATTAGTGCTTGTTAACTTTATAGACAGAGCACTCCAAACTGATCCTGTTTAAAGTTATGACTTGAACCACAAGACAAGTTGAGCTACACACAACCAGTTAAGGCAGTCAGTATAATCAGCATATACATTGCTGTTACTCAAAGTGCAGCTAATATACGGACTACACACAGGGCCAGCCTTAGCTGAACTGGTGTCTTAGGCGAAGAGCTTCACTGCCCCCCTGCACATCAGCTGGGGTTCATATGGTCTTCCCCATCTTGGCCTAACCACACCACCCAAATTACTTTTCTGTTTCTGTTTTTCACAGTTTGTCTTAATCTTCATTTTTTCCTCCTGAATTTATTCATTCAACACATCCTGACTAGGTAAGACTGTACTCTGATAATTGTAGTGAAAATAAGTGTTTTAAGCCAGGGGCTAGAGGCTGCTAAGTCTCCAAAAGCCAACATTATTCTAGATGATCTGAAATGCATTTCAGAGTATTTTTAAACATTTTTATCCATTGATGACCTGAACAATAAACCTGATCAAGGAAAGAAATTCAGTGTTATTCTTTAACTTTGCTTATTCCAGCATTATTTAAATACAACTGACTTAGAAGGACTTCACTGCAATAACTGTGGAGGAAATAATTGAAGTAAGCTGGGGACTGGTGGCTGCTAAGCCTCACAGGAACCATGGAGCTTTTAAATGCTGAATATGCAGTTTATAGTTTTTTTCTCACTCTTTTGATCCAGTGATGACCTGAATAAAAATAATATGGAAAGGAATTCAATCTTGTTATTTTTTTTTAATTTCAAGGAACAATACATTGTATCCAAGGCTTAAAGTTCAAAACTGACAAAATGGCATATCTGCGACTAGCACCTGCATCCTCATCCTCTTTCAAAAAATAAAAGGTAGTCACCTTTTATGTATCACACTCTGGTGCTAGATTGGGATGAAATTTAAGGCAATAATTTCCACAATCATATATTTCATGTTGCTGTTTTCGTACATATAAACAGCATGCCTCTTCACCCCTACCCTCAAAAGACAGCCACTATCTCTGTACCTCTCTGATATCAGACTAGGACAAAACTGAACATATAACAAACAAACAAACAGAACATTATGTATTTCAATGTGTTGCTGGCATATATAAACAACATCCCTCCCTACCCTCCCCCAAAAGAAAGCCATGTAAATATACATTTGTTGCTTGTTTGTGAAGAAAGTGAAAAATGGTTTACCATGATAAGGTCAAATGCACTAACATCAAACATGCATTTGACCAAAAAAATAACATCTAAACCTAACATATCAAAATAGAGGAATGTCAAACATAGTTTGCATGATAAAGTGCATTCCATAATGTCGACATTCCCCTCGTCCAGACACGGCCGTGATATACCAAGTCCGAGATCGCACTACAGTGAGGAAATGGGCTACTTCCATGTTCCTCACTGAAGTGCAACCTCTCTCCACAGTCTCTGTATGTCACTTTCTTGACTAACCTCATTCGACCGCTCGTCATTCGATTTCCTGCCCCTTGGGAACCGTGAGTTCGCACATCAGCTATTCAATGTCCTGCAGTTCGGGTAAGTGATATCAAGCCATGAAAAACAATAATGATCACAGTAATGTTTCCAGTGTGTTACTGCTAGACAGGATATTACTGCTACTAATTATACTCCACTGACCCCCTGGAAACACTTCTGAAGTTTGTCAGTAAAGTTAATGAAATAATGATTGCATTGTCCTCAGCCAAACACAATCTATAAGTGACATGTTCATACCTTTAAGGTTTTAGAGGAAATTTAAATAAGAACATCTTCAGCCATCCAACACAAACTACAATGACCTTCTATTAATACCTCTGAGATAGGCCAGTTTTAGATGAGGTGGTGTTCAAGGCACAGGCCACTTCTAAACCTGTATCAAAACCCCCTTATACAGTCTTGGAGCTTTAGTGGTCTGGATGTTCTGTGATTTGTTTTACAGACAATGTAAAGTGAGCAAATCACAGGGCAGTTATTTTTTATACAGACAACTCCAAGCATTGAGTTACAGACACTTTTGTGAGCAACATCAAACATATGCTTGCCATAAAACAGGATAGCCAGTTAATGCATTTCACCCTTGCTACACACACACACACACACACACACACACACACACACACACACACACACACACACACACACACACACACACACAAAGTTGTCAAGCATTAAAGTACTCCAAGTTGCTTCACATATTTCACATTAGTGCTGCAAAGACAGAATAATGAGCCAAAAGCAGCAGACAGCTAGTAATTTTCCTCTGTAGACAGGTCCAGTAATCACAGCAACTGTAAAGAAAGGAGATACTGCCAGCACAGCTAGCTGGAATTTTGTAAATAATTATATGGCATTGGTGAATATCGAAATGATTTATTTAAGATGCTTGTGTTACAAATGTATTAGAACTGTATGTCTTGTGTATATCAAACTGCTCTGTACAGACGTGTGTGTTGAAAAGGTATTTTGTAAAGTGCTTTTGCTTAAAATGTATCCACAGTGTGTGTGCCCTACTGGAAGAGAACACAAATGAACATGCACTATTGTAACTGTTTAAATGTATATGTCAACAGAGGAAACTTGGATGGTTAACTTCAGTCCAGCAAACTTTAGAAAAATAGCTGAAATTAAATTACTTTATAGGACGCAATAAACAGGCTATCTCTCAACTTTTCAATGCAGCTAGAGACATAAGGTCTGTACTAGGAAGCTTTCTGTATTGTCCTTGGAGTGAACTAATTACTACTTTTGAAGGACTGCAATTGTTTTATGACTTCCAGCATCTACCAAAGACCTGAGGAAAATCCCTTGTCTGTATATTTTTACAGGTAGATGCTAAATGCTGCCAGCTTCTAGCAATGGGGGATTTGGCCTGGTAATTAGAAGTCAGATGACAAGAAGTGATGTGATCTTGCAGCTATGCCAGCAGTAATATTTGAGATATTAATTTGAGAAGTCTCTTAGTGAGACAGAGCATTCTGCATTATGTCTTGGACCTGACAAAAACAAGAAGACCCATTCACCACATCATCTACTTTGCACTAATGAAGTAAGTTTCTAGGGAACAAGTATAATTCTCTTAGATACAGGCAGGAATATAGAGAAGTTTAGTTTAGATGTTTTTCTTTAGTTGTGTGAGCCTGTACTGCAGTGTTATTTAAAATATTTCCTGTGGTTTTGATCTCTGATGTCACTGTGAATATATATTTAGTATTGTCTTATTGTTTTATTATTTGTTATTAAATATATTTATAAATATATTTAAACCTTTCATTGTGGCTTATCTGTTTAGAGATATTTAAGTTTTGAGAGTACTTGTATATTTATTTGGTGACACTGTTGGGCCACTTCTAATAGCCTTGCTCTTGGTTAAACTATCATTTGTATTAGCATTAATACTACACAGTAAGATTGGACACCCTTTGTTAAGGGCCTTAAAGTAGCTGATAAGGAGTGACTGGTGGCAGTGGAAACTACTTTAGAGTCTGGGCAGAAAGAGTCATAGCTAGTAAACCTGTGCCAGCCTTTGCCTGGTGTGTGCGTGTATGTGTATGGGTGTATACGCATGTGTGTGTGTGTGTGTGTGTGTGTGTGTGTGTGTGTGTGTGTGTGTGTGTGTGTGTGTGTGCGTGTGTGTGTGTGTGTGTGTGTGTGTAAATCAATCCTCAAAGAGTGTGTGTGTGTGTCAGCTACTTGGGCAGGGACGTGAATCTGACTGTGGTCTCTGTGTGCTCTTAAGGGAAACTGCATTTGATGCAGATAGCTGCATCTGGAAATACTGCATGTGTACTTGTCTTCCTCTTAGTGAACATCATCCACTGTTGCCAGTGGTGAGGACTGAGGATCCTTGATTACTTGTCTACTGGAGGGCCATCACAGCAATTGGGATGTCCTGTTAAGTAGTCCATTTTACTTCTTACACATGTACACATTAGTCCTGCAAACCCAGACAGTAACTCTTTAAAGTGAGAAAGCAACAAGAGAGATAATATCTTTCAATAGACTGCTCCAAAACCAACCAAGCAGTTATAGCTACTTCTGTATATACTCAAGACAATTAGGATATGGCAGTCATGCATTGCATTTCCTCAAAGCAGATAAACAAGCAGCTGTACCTTGAACTTTAGTGCAGAAAAATCCATTTTTAATCTCATTTTTGATGGTTCATCATATACAAAGAACAAAAAGATCACTTTTGTGCAGACACACTGCTTTTTGGGTCAGAAATTGCACAAAAGTCACATATTTAAAATTGTGGTAGCCTTGTTTATTTTAGTCTAAATACTGAAAAAAGGTTGGTATAACATAGCTGGGGTAGGGGCCTAAACATGGCTCAGCAAGCAGATCCAACAGCATAGAAAAGAGTGTAGTGACATGCTCAGAACAAATGGCAAAGATGACCAACCTACCACTGGACTAGGGGTCTCAAATCGCCAAAAGTTGTTAAGAGAGTAATTAAATGGAGAAGGGAGATTTCTATCATGGATATGAAGAGTTATGTTATGGGGTGCACAATAAGTCAATGATTGCGGTAAGCAATATTTTAGCAAACGTTTCTGATGTTAATCCAGTCAATCAAGGGGGTCACATGGCTGCTGCACAAAGGCAATCACTTCATCTGGAAGATCAAAAGATGTAAAGTGGCCAGAGATGGCCTCCACCTCTCACCCCTAGGGTTCTGTATCTTGGCCAAAGCTCTTTCCTCCCTCATTGTGCCTTTTTTAGGTCATGTTCCAAAGACAAATTTTCCAACATAAAATATCTGTCAAACAAAGCAAATTGAAGGTCATGCTGCTCAATGCTAGGAGCTTTAATCTACAAATGCACTCACTGGAGGCTCTCCTCACACTGGAAGATGCCAATATCTGTGCAGTCATGGAATCTTGGTTCAGGGCTGCAGAGAGCACCCCTGCCTTACTAGGCTGTACCTCATTCGACACTTTCCAACCCCAAAATGAGGTTAGAAAGAATAAGGGTGGTGGAGTCTCTATCTTCATTAAGGACAGCCACAACTCCAGACTCGTTTAACAACATGATGCACTGGAATTACTCCAGATGCAACTGACAGCTGGCAAGATACCCATCCAAGTTATAGCCAGATATAGACCCCCCTCCATGACTCAGGACACCCACACCTCCTAGCCGGACCTACTTGACTCCATCAAGGTACCACCTAACACCCTGATCCTTGGTGACTTCAACTACCCCACCATAGACTGGGTGAACTATTCCTGCACTAATGCACTAACCCAACAATTCCTTGACTTCATCAATTCTAATGCACTAGATCAGCTGGTCTTATCCCCCACAAGGGGAGAGAACATACTGGACTTGGTTCTCACCAACATGGGCAACCGCCGCACCACTTCCATAGTATGCTCTTCCCTGGTGAGATCAGATCATCGGTCTGTCTCATTTGAAGTTTCTATCCCACCCAACCCCTTCCCAGCTGTAGCCAAGCTAAAAAACTTCTCAAAAGATGACTACAACCTCCTAAGGTAGGGTATCAGCAGCTTCACACCACCCCCTCCAGACGATACAGGCAGTTATGCTGAACAGTAAACCAGTGCAGTATAAAAGCACATGTACAACTTCATAGACTCAGTCATACCCAACAAATCTAAAATTTGCTCCTCAAGGAAACAAAAACCTCTGTGTTAGACACCCTCTATCAACAGGCTTTACAACAAAAGGAAGAAAATGTTGTCCAGGGGTAAAAAGGAACAAATTCCAAATTGGAA
The DNA here is from genome assembly GCF_019279795.1 of Protopterus annectens. Taxonomy (NCBI): domain Eukaryota; kingdom Metazoa; phylum Chordata; order Ceratodontiformes; family Protopteridae; genus Protopterus; species Protopterus annectens. The sequence continues at coordinate 398,156,090 of NC_056742.1, read as the reverse complement.
AAACTTTCTTCTCTGCCTCAACAAGCAAACTGGATCACTAGTGAAAACCTCCAAAGCCAGTTATGAGTAGAATACCCTCCAAAACAAAGGGAAGCCACAAGTCCTTCTTCAGTTAATTTAGGAACCTCCATGGCAAAGCCCAAGTTTGTTCTGAACTAGTACTTAATGATACCACTTACACTGATCCTGCTGACTTAGCCAACCTGCTGGTTGATAGGTTCAGTGCAATTTCACCCCTTTAACACCCCCAAAAGCCCAGTTGACATCCCCAATACTTGTCTCACACCTCACATCTCTGTAGATTAAGTGCTAAAGGCCCTATTGAAGGCAAAGAATGCAGCTTCTATGGGACCTGATAGTATCCCAGGCTGTATTCTGCACCATCTCCAGCAAGAACTAGCTTCATCAATGAGCACCCTATTCAACCACAGCCTAACTACAGGCTTCATTCCAGCAAAGTGGAGAACTGCCATCATCATCCCTTTGCACAAATGTGGTGCCACTACTGACCCAGGAAACTATCACCCCATCAGCTTGACAAGTCTGATCTGTAAAGTCATGGAGCATGTGAAGATATGTGAAAGCTGCCAGCCTAACTAGATAGGATTTTGTAGATAATTCTGTCATTTGTAAATATTAATGTAAGCTACATGCTTGTTCTCTTAAATGTAAGAAAATTTGATAAATGCTGAACTTCAAAAATGTAACCACATAGCACTCTGCTGGAGGAAAGCTGATAAGTCAAGCATTGTATAATTTTTTAATCTCAAAACCTGGAGCCGAGATACCTGAATGAAGGAATTCTTCCTATTGTTTTGAGACCAAAGTTAATGGCTAGAATTTGCATGTACAATGACTTTTATTGCTCTGGCTTCCTGACCTGCTGCAAGATCAAAAGGGCTGTTACACTCTGAGTTTCTGTTGGCCTGGGAAACAGAGAATAATGATGTAATCTGAAATGGGTCAGTGGTACTGCGTTATCAATTTAAGGACAGAGAGAGAGAGAATCAGAGCATTTTGCATTTGTTTTCAGAACTGACAACATCACTAGCACTGCCTTGCTCTATATGTAAGTTTATTTTAGAACTGTGTTTGCTTTTAGATATAGATAGGAAATATGAAGTCTAGTCTAGCCGTTTTCTGTATTGATGTCAGAACTTTTCTACTGTATTATTTTAAGCATTTCTCTGTGATCTCTGAACTCTTGACCAGCACTGTGTAGAAAGAAGTATTGTGTTGTGTTCTTATTATTTATTATTAAATATGTTATCCTTTCAACTGTGGTTGTTTTATATAGAGATAATTTAAGATCTAGAGTACATTGCATGTATATAGTGATACTGTCCAAGCCACTCCAAATAATCCTTGCTGTTTGCCACACTTACCATTTGGATAATAATATAGCACAGTAATAATTGAACACCCTTTGATAAGGACTGTATTAGTAGCTGATATTAGTGGTTGGTGGCAAGTGGTACTACCGTATAGTCTGGGCAGAATGGGCATAGCTGGAGAACCTGTGCCAGCCTTCCCCAGGAGTGTCTGTGTGTTTGTATACAACTCATATCTCAATGTGTGTGCATGTGTGCCAGCTACTTGGGCAGAGACACAAAGCACTGGTTGGACAGAGAGGGTGTTGGAGGTTTTAGCTTGACCACTAGGCTGAGATCTGGACCCTATAACTGTGCCAGTGGGGAGTCTTATTGGGGATCTGGAGAGAAAGGGAGAAACCAGCCCCAGACTGACTGTGATCTCTGTGTGTTCTTAAGGGAAATTGTACTTTATTGTGTGTGTATTTGTTATCCTTCCCATTGTGGATGGCCCTCACTGGTGTTAGTGGTGAAGACTGAGGCTCCTTGATTGCTGGGCCAGTGCACGGGTGTCAGAGAGCATATTATTATGGATCTCATAAACAAGGACATAGGCAATCTCCAAGCACTCCACCCTACCCAGTTCAGATTTGTCAGGGGAAGATCTTGCCTATTGAACCTAGTTTACTTCTTTGAGACTGTCACCAAGGCCCTGGTTGAGGGAAAGTCAGTACATACAGCTTACCTTGACCTGGCCAAGGCCTTTGACACAATCCTGCACCTGGCATCATCAAAAAGCTAACACAACTTGGTGTTAATTCCTATCTAGTTAGATGGGTGTCCAATTGGCTCACAGATAGGACCCACAAGGTCAAAATAGGTGCTGCCACCTCGGACAGCAGACCTGTCACTAGTGGCATTCCCCAGGGATCTGTCCTGGGACCCCTACTGTTTGGCATATACTTCTCAGAGGTCCAGGCAAAGACAAAGGGCCTGTGGCTGACCACATTTACAGATGACTGTAAGTTGGGTGCTGTAATTGACTTCCTAATTATGTTAACATACTGCAAGAGGGTCTCACAACTACAAATAACTGGTGCCAAAATCATGGTCTTAACACAAAAAAATGTATTATCATACTATTCAGCAAAAACATAGCCCCTACTGATTACCACGTCAATGGCAACCCCTAAGCACACAACCTGTGGTGAGAGACCTGGATACTCAGGTTGACAACAATCTCACATTCGACCATCATGTGGCAGCTGTGGTCAGAAAAGCCTTTTACTTGTTTCATCTTATAAGTAAAGGGATTGCATCCAGAAAAAAACGAGGTTATTACCTCTCTGCACTTCTCCCTTCCTAGACCTATGATTGAGTATTATGCCCCGTTTGGTATGTACCTCTCCAAACACCTGCACACACCTGCACCAACTGGAAAGGCTACAGAAATACCTCACAAAGAGAATCCATGGCCTCCTACACCTATCCTATGCGGAAAGGCCTCAATTACTATCACTCTACTCAGTCTTATACAGATTACTCAGAGGTGATCTGTATCTAGCCTATAAGGCAATATTGGACTCTGCCCTACTAGAGATGCTCCATATCCGTAAGTTTAACTCCTCATGCATTACCGGCTCAGTAGGCCTAAATCTAATATGCAACATCAACAAAACCTGCTGGAGAGACAGGTTTGTCTTCCAGAGGCTTCCCCATCTTTGGAATAGACTTGTCAAACAGAGTCCTCACTGGCCCTCTTCAAATGCAATTTTGATGAGTGGATGGGAAACCATTAATTTGTCCCAGGGGTTCCACCTTTTTCTCTCATTGACAGAGGCGACATGTGCTGACTGAGGTTTCATTTTTGGGGATAAACTCTTGGCTAGGCTTGTAAGGGCTCCAGGGCCATTAGCCTAGTAACCTCCTATGATCCTATCATCCTATGTAACCAGTGGTCAGTTCTACGGCCAACAGAATATCTCCCTTGACCAGGCTAGGCTTCCTCAGATTGGGCATTAGATGGATATTTTTTTTAATTGCCAACTAATGATGGAAGAGATAGGATTGAATTTAAACAACTTGCTAATAGGAAAGTGCCAGGACTAGATGGCTTGCTAACAGAATTTTATAAATAATTCAGAACAATCTTAACCAAACCTTTGTTAAAATTATTTATTGAAGTTGTGAGGAGAGGCATCCTATCCAGTCATCTAGGCTGGTGACAATAATCTTACTGCCGAAATCTGACAAGACATAACCTATTCCTTCTGATTTCTGCCCTGTCTCAATTTGAAAGTTGGAGAATAAAATTTTTACCAGGAGTTTGGCTTTGCACCTCGAAGGTTTGCTGCCTTCATTTGTGCATTCATGCAGCTAGGGTTTGTTAAATAGACGCAAGGTGGGATGGACCTAATTCACCCATGGTTTAATATAACACAGCTTATTGGCACCAAATTATATCACTTTCTTATGGGTAAGTTGTTTCTTGACCTCCATTTGACTCTCTAGACTGGTCATTTTTGTGGGAAGCTCTAAATGCTTATGAATTGACTGGGACATTTCTTATGCACTACCAGCAATTATACATGGAGCCATTAGACAAGGTTGCCAATGCAAGCACAGTTTCCTCACCATTCCAGTTATAGAACGTGGCACCCCAAGGATGTCCTCTATCCCCCACATGGTTTATCTTGGCCTTGAATTTTTTGTTTGCTACTTGAGGCATACCCACTTCCAATGAGATATCCAGGTAGAACCAGTGGAGTTTGGCATATTGTCTTGGTATGTTGAAGACAGAATGATATTATTAAGTAACAGAAGGACCAGCCTCTGCAAGATGTTAACCCTTTTGGAGAAGTTTGAAGACATCTCGGGTCTGAATAATAAATATAGAAAAGACAGCCTCATTTCCCCTAAACAATGAGTCTAGAAGTCAGGTGGAAAACAGTCTCTTTGTCTATTATTTATTCAACCAAGTATATTGCTATTTGCATACACTATGAGTTAGCACTGTTGGTAATGAAGAAATTAAAAGAAACACTTCAGAGGAGGTCTAATCTAAAGCTTTCCTTTCTGTCTAGGATTGTTGCCATTAAAATGTGTTGTTTGCCAAAATTGTTTTTTTTTTAATATAGCACTTTCTGCAGGTAAATGGAAAGAGATCTTAACATCATGGAAATAATGCATTTTGGTCCCCACTTGCTTTTACTCAATATAAACTGATCCAGCTTTGGAACATCACCCCTCCAGATTTATAGAGAAGAAGATGGGGGAGAGATGCAAGATGCTGAAGGTGTACCTCAGACAAAGTTAATTATTTACACATAGTTTGGTTGTGTCCCTTTTTGGATAGCTTATGGGCATGGGTAACAGAAGAATGCAGATAGCACATCCTCCAGCACAGGACTGAGACGTGATTTGGCTGTTGGATTTCAAATATCTACTGTTTCTCTTATACAAAGCAGAATGCTTAGGCTCAGATTGGTGTCTGGGGTGTTTGTGGCCATTATCTTCTGAGGATGGAAGCATGGCCCTACTGAAGCTGGAAAACAGTATAGACTTCAGTTTTATTATAAAAACAGTGTTTTTACATATAGATTTGAAAAGTATTGGAACATTTTTCACTATCGCTTTTTGAACTATTTTTGATTTGTGTTAATTTAATTGCCTCAGCTTTGGCCTGTTTAATTGACATTTTCAGAATTTTCCAGGAATAATGGAAAAAGTAAAAAATAAAAAAAATACACAATGACAAATGTCAAATGTTGCTGTTCTCCTTTTATTTCTTTTTTCCTTTTTTTACAGGGTGGCAAGCCCCCCCCTGCACCTCCCAAAGTGCAAACCACTCCACACCCCCAGAACTTATATATTTCAACTACAAACGTATCACACCATGAAGAAAAGGGAATATTTCAACAAATACAAAGTTGGAGATTGCTGTCGGTCTGTATTTTCACTCATTCAGTCTAACTATTCCCAGACTCACAGTAACGAGACTCAGAAAATCAAATGGTTTCTAAATATGCACTTATTGTGAAATGAATGGAAAAATCAGTGTATCCATATAGCCAATAGTGTTCAACCTGTGGTACCTAGCAATAACAGACCATTTTTCTGTAACTATACAAAACATTTAACCCATTTCTTGCAATAATATATCATACCTTGGAATAGAAAATGCACATATCTGGTCATTATAGCATACACAACTTTCTCTTCTTGTAATGCAGTTTATTGCACAAGTCTAAATAGTAAATGAGGGAGTTAAGTCCAGTGACAAAGCAACTTCTGTATTCAGGAGAAATAAATATGATTTTAAGACATAATGAAATGACAACTCAGTCAAGTATTATTTTGCAACATTATTGTACTTAGCATATGGAGAGAAGTTCACCACAGCACCAGCAATAAAAAAATAGAATACAAAATGTCAGACTGGCAGTAAAACATAGAAATGGTCCCTGTCTTTAAAAGGCTATATCTCTGTCAGACTCTGAGAATTCATTACAAACTTTCAACTAACAAAAGCAGGGTACTTATCTACAAACAACGCATAAGACTGCAATTCTCACCTCACAGATCTAAGTGCAGGACACATCTGAATTTTACTCCATAGCTTTAGACATTTGAACACATGACATATTACAAACATGTTAAAACTGATTTTTTTTTTGTTTTATTTTTATTTGTTTCTTTGTCTTGTGAAATGTATGAGATTTTCACTTCTGATATAGTCGGAACACACATACTTTGCAGAATACATTTACCTGGCCTTTTGTGCGGAGGTCAAGATGCTTCCAGTTGGAAATCGGGTACAATGCCAGACTGTGACAAAAAGTCATCTGGAAAGCTAGATTTAATAGCTGCATGTAACAGTTCTTATGTTGGTTTCCTGAAGGAAGTTCACAATAAAAAAACTCAGGGACTTCTAATAAGATACTTGTATACAACATACACACACACACACACACACACACACACACACACACACACACACACACACACACACACACACACACAAAAACACACGTATCCTTTCTGAGGACAGTACACTACCTTTGACTGTGAATGAATTGCATAAATATAATGGCCTGGTTGCTATTTGACTGATAGTGTATCCTCTCCCCAAGAAATCATATACTATATTGAAGTGGTCTTGTAACTGTCTTTTGCTTTCATACATCACATACCACCAAAAATGTTACTCACATTCTGTATATTTCCCATGCCTCATTGAGAAGAAAATGAAAAATATAACATCTGTTGTAATATATTTCTAGTATTTTTACTTGCTGTTACAGGGCACTCCACCCCTCACGTCAATTGCCACAAAAATAAATAAATAAATAAATACAGATATATTGCCCTGAAGGAAGTATGTATTGTTACAACTTCCCATAGCTCTGTCTGATTTTCTGCCAGAAAAACAGGTAAAATAAAATCCAGTAAGCATAAAGTACTTCCAATTTGGAGCCTTTGGAAACTAAGCTCCCCTCAAAGTCCACAGCAATGATCACTTTCATGTGATCAGTTTCAGCCTGACATTTAGTTTCTTCCATCAATGGTTTCCCATAACTCTCAACTTCCATCTCTAAAATGTGGAACATCACTTCTCAGTGGTGAACAAATAAATGTGGGGCGCATGAACATTTACTAAAAACTTTAACTATGAAATTCACAGTATGGTTAATAACAGTTTCTCCACACTTATTAACAAGGTGTTTTGATGACGTAATGTGATTCAATATTATTTACCATGATTATTTGTTAAAAAAATAACGGTAGAAAGACCTTTTCAGCATGCAAAATTGTGGAATTTGGAAATTTTAGTACCAAAATGGGAATGTACCCTATAATGAAGCTCACTTGAGAGCTCTGCTTACTCAACCCCCCCTCATCTCCAAACAGACAGCTGCTGCATCTGCTACATACAGGGAGTAATACCTCTCAGCTGTACCTGAGCAATAGCTTTTAGCTATACCTGAGCAAAACCTCTCAGCTATACCTGAACAATGCCTCTCAGCTGTACCTGAGCAATATGAGCAATACCTTTCAGCTATACCTCAGCAATACCTCTCAGCTATACCTGAGCAATGCCTCTCAGCTGTACCTGAGCAATAGCTCTCAGCTATACCTGAACAATGCCTCTCAGCTGTACCTGAGCAATAGCTTTTAGCTATACCTGAGCAAAACCTCTCAGCTATACCTGAACAATGCCTCTCAGCTGTACCTGAGCAATAGCTCTCAGCTATACCTGAGCAATACCTCTCAGCTATACCCGAGCAATGCCTTTCATCTATACCTGAGTAATAGCTCTCAGCTGTACCTGAGCAATACCTCTCATCTGTACCTGAGCAATACCTCTCATCTGTACCTGAGTAATAGCTCACAGCTGTACCTAAGCAATATCTGTCATCTGTACCTGAGCAATGCCTCTCAGCTGTACCTGATTTTGCCATATAGTTCCCAAATTTTGTCTTATACTTGATAATGTTTTTGATTTTCTGATAAATCACTGAGGATTATTATCAGTCAGCATAGTTCTCTGTCCCTAATTTTGCAGAACATTTTTTATTTTGCCTCATATTTTGCTCTAGCCCTCATAAAACTTTATCTTCTGGTAAATTGCAAAGACATAAACACAGTCAAGAAAGCCTAACATTAGAATTTCATACTTCTTGTCATTCAGGCGATATATGTTGATATAAAAATTGTTGTGCTATTTACTTTGTATGTGAATTAGAATAATATTTATAGACTTCTCAAAATCCATAGCAACCTGGTTAAGCCATCTATGAGATCAGTCTAGTATATTATCTCTTTTAAACTGGTGTCTCAATTTGTTGATAGCTTTCCTAACAAAATAAAAGATTCTAATAGGTTTAACATCAGGTAAATTCCAACTAGGCATTTGAAATCTTGAATGTGAAGATCTGAATGTGTATACCTGTATGCCTCATGATCTAAGATTAGATGATATGATATCATCTCCACAGTTTCCATTAGATTATTCGTAGCCTAAAATGCAAATCTTAGTCTTTACTGGAATTTATTTTGCCTAATTATATTTTGCATGTATAATATTTGCATTAGTTATCAAATTAGGGTTACATCTATGGAGTTATCACTAACCTGGTCTTTCAAAGTATGTTGTAATATAAGTTGGCTCCATGCCAGTACCACACTGTCACTCAGTTCATGTATGGCACGGAAAAGGACATTCCGTGCCTCTTCTATCTCCACAATCATGAGATTGTAAAATAAAGGTAAAACATGGCTGTTTGCATGACTGGTGAAAATTATATAGATACTGTGAAGATGATGATAAATGGTGGACTTCTTGGAGAAAGTCCAGTCCACTGGTAGCATGAATGCTCTCCTTAACTCAGTCAGGTTTTCTTATGCAGACAGAACAGTAAAGCTGTATCTTTTGTTGGGACAAGCCATGTGAAAAGGCTACATTTTGGCACAACAGAGTGGCGGTGATCTCTGTCAGTCAGACCTCTACCTTTTTAACAGAAGGCTGTGATGTGTCCCTCTGTCTCCTTACTAATGCACAGCAGAGGTACTTGTGCATCTCTGTACAGCACGTTCCTGTAGTAAGAGCCAGACTGAACCTGTGCTGATTGGTTCATTGTTTATATTCTATCACCCCTTCTACAGCCAGATACGCAGCAGCAGCAGGAGCATGTAAAAAGGTCAGAGGTTAGAAGCAATCTGACATTGTGGACTGATTATCATAGTGAAAGCACTTCTTGAAAATCAGCACCAGTCAATCCAAATGTAAAGGTAACCATACTTTCACAGCATGCCAGCTATGATTTATTTATATGGCATGCATTTTTTCACACTTTATCTGTACTGCATGCCAATCTTCAGCCCATCCCCCCACCCCCTCTTTCATTTGTGTTATCTATGATCACCAGAAAGAGGCTCAAGCAGGAGGAGTGAGAATTAAGGTATCTATCCCTGGTAGCTCATGTTTCTGTTTTTGCCATGATGTTCCTATGCACACCCAGCTTAGTGCAAGGTAATAGAATGTGCAATGGCCTGACCAAAAGGGACATTTGCATCAATTCTATAAGCAATATTTTCTCTCTATGTAGCCCTGTTCCAACTCCAAAGCAAATGACGTGGTTTTCCATGTCTCCACCAGGGAAATTACACCTACACAGTGTACCCCCAAATGTGCACAACCCTCCTCACCCTACGGAAGAGGCACACAGGCCACTTACCTTCACTCTAACACCTTACTGCCTAACTCTTCCAGTGTCAGGGTGGCTAATTGAACCTTGGCCACTGAGGTCATAGTCAAGGCTTCACCAATTTGCATCATAAGGATTGATATTTGGCATGGATTATGGAAAAATAACTACATCTACCCAGTTAATGACGAGAAAAACATAATGTCTAATAAGAATCAGTTGTGCAGGCATAATGGACCAGACAGCCAAATTCTTTACTTGCATCAGCCACATAGCATGCATGCTTTGGAAATATAAAGCTACTTGAACATGAGAATATAAATGCAGCCATTTAAGTCACAGCCTTCATAGTCACAGTCTAATAAAGTCAGGTACAACCATCATATGCTCCACCACTGTAAAAGGAAGGCTCCAGTCTTTGGTATTCAATTTTTCCAGACATTGAGTAAAAGCATTGTTGAAAAATGGGTACACTGTAACTGGAGAAGGAACCATCTAAAACTCTTGCAATAATGAATGCAAAAGTCACCAGTGAACAGTGAATCACCTAACCTTCAAGGCAGGATAAAACTGATACAGTTATTAGACTGTCTGCAAATGTTTTTACCTGAGTATCGGTATTAGCATTTAAATTCTATGGATCTTCCTCAGGCCACCTTTTACTGGCCATAAATAAAGAAGCAGTGTAATTGTAGCTTCAGTTACTATGGGTAACAAATCATTCTCCTAGGCCTAGACGTGCATCTTATGCAAAGCACCCAATAATATATAAGGGATCAACTTATATGGGTCAACCAAAAAGAAATATGATTTCTTAAGGGCTTGCTTTCTTTCAGTTGCCTGATGGCAGCCAATAATTCTCCTTGAGAAACAGAGCATTAGATATTTCTTTTGGATTCATTCAGATGTCCAACAACAGAGTTACCCAGTATGCCTTTTGTGGCAGCCATATAACTATGTGCTTGGTATACTGAAGTAAAAACAAAAGAACAAAACAATTAAAGATCTTTCTGATCTACTAAGCATGCTGCACATTGTCTGTCCACTCCCGAGACAGACAGCATGGCCTTCACTGCCTACTTGCTTCAGCATTAATCTGTAGGCCAGCAACTTCACTGTCTGTTTCCCAAAAGCAGAAGGCTGTACTCTTCTACCTGCCTATTAATTCTGCTCAAGTGGGGCATAATATCAGACTTACTATCTGATAATGTATGTCCTTAATTTCTTTCCTGAATACCACGGGTTTTCTAAATTATGTCTGTCTTCCATTGAGATAACATATAAATTATGAATGCTTTCACACAACACTTCAGTGTATTCCACATACTGGGAGAAATGTTCCCACTCTTTGGTGATCTCTGGGCAACAGACCTCCAGTCAAAGCTTGCAACCCATCACACATGTAAAGAGTAAGATTCCCATTCCATTCCAGTGCAGTAATACCCCATCCTCTAGGAAGAGGGTTACACGTCAACAAAATTGTTGAAATTGTAAAATGAAGATCCTGACCCTTAACCTGTAGGTGAAGAGGCTCATACTAGGCATTCAATTCTACAGATTATTAAAAGCCTAGGTAGTACAAGTCCTGTTATTTGTTCCCGCTATCAATAAGTGCCAAAGGACACACCTGTGGAGTGAACTTATGTATCACCGTCCACTGATCAAGTTTTTTTTTTTTAAAGAGATATAAGAGGTCCTTTGTTTGACATGGAGTGAGAGCATATTCCATATGTAGAGATATTTTAGATGAGATATCTCTGCTGCCAATAGATTCTGTTAATATCCATAGCAATGAATGAAAGTAAAACTGTGTACCACATACCGTAACCTGGCCAAAGTTTTTACACAGTCCCCCACTTGGGCACAGTAGAAAGACTATATAAACTAGGAACCTCCCCACATCACCCACTGGATTGCCAGCAGGTTCACAGATAGGATGCAGGTGATACAAATAGGGGAAGCTACCTCCACAAAGAAACCAGTCACTAGTAGAATCCCCCAGGGTTCAATGCTGAGCACTCTCTTATTTGGCATCTACTTCTCTGAAGTAACACCAAATACCAAAGGGCTCTGGCCAAATGAGTTTGCAGATGATTGCAAGCTAGGAGCAGTCATTGAGTCCCAAAATTACTTAGCCATCTGGTAGGAAAGTTTGCCAAAAATAAATAACTGGTAACAAAACCATAAACTGAAAATAAATGCCAAAAATGCATTATTGTATCTTTTGGGAAGTTATCTACCACAGATAAATTACCACATTAACAGTACACCACTAAAAGCTGACATAGTTGTTTGGAATTTGGAAACTTCTGTGAACAGTTACCTAATATTTGACCAACACGTATACACTGTTATAAGAAAGTCCTAATATATTGAACAACTTATAAACAAAATGATTTTGTCTAGATCTAGGGATGTTATTGTCCCCCTTTCTCTACTCAGCCCTCATTAGGTCAGTCATTGATTATAATGCCTCCATTGTAATGTATCTGTCCAGACAAATACAGCAACTGAAATGCCCACAGAGATACCTTAATAAATGGATACAGGTCTGAAGCAGTATATGTCATACATGGACCAACTTAAAGCACTGTCACCATGCTCTGCATTCAACAGACTGCTTAGAGGAAACCTGTGTCTGGCTTACAAAGCATCCCCTGACCAAGTACCTATGGACCTACTGCACATCAGCAAGTCAAATGGCATCAGAAATACTCAGTCTAGGGATCAAAACCTCTTCTGCAACATCCAAAGAATAACCACACAACAGATAAAACAAAAAAAAAACAAATGTATATAAAAAAAATGACCAGAAAAAACAGGATCTACCACTTGATTATTTAATTCTCAAGTGGTGGATCCTGTTTTTTCTGGTCGCTTATTTTTAACATCCAAAGAATAGTTTGAAGGGACAGGGATCTCTTGCAGAGGATACCACCACTCTGGAATAGACTCCCTATCCATGTAAAACAAAGTTCATCCCTGTCCATATTCAAGTGCAACTTGGATCTATTGATGGATAATAGAAAATTTACTGCAGGACTCTCCCCTGTGGTACTTATGGTCAGAGGCAGCTCCCTATTGAAATGTCGACACTCAAAATGCTGAATGCTGACATGCCAAAAAAAAAATCGAAAACACAGGAAAAGAGTGAATTTCAAAGATTCTGCTTCTCCTTTAAACTTACTTTTTGCAGTGGGGCAAGCACTCTTGCACCCCTGATGTGAGGGGGCAAGCCTCACCTGAACTTATGTATACTAATGCTGAGATTGCCATACCTCTGAGAAAAGTCAGTAGTCTGAGAAATGGCCATATATGGTATACGTAAGACAATTTTTCGACAATTTAGTCTCAGTGCTTTGAGACTTACTCTAGCAGGTCCCAACATTTCAAATGGTTACTCCTAAATGCATTATCCCATGAATGGGTCCTCTCTAATTACCTGTAGTATCAGTCCAGTTATTCTGACTAGGGGTAATATATAATTACCAACCATGGGACTGGTAGGGCCAATTTAGTATCAAAAAGGATAGGTTAATTCAAGAACAAAAAAGAAAACTGGCTCGAGTTAAAATAGGCTTCAAGGGCACCTGGCCTTGTACTTATCTATGACCCTATTTCAATGCAAATTTAGGTCCATGAAATGGGTGTCAACAGTGGGACCTTTTTTTTGAAAAGGCCAAACAGATGTTGCTATGCAGGAGTCTATAACAAATAGAAGAATGATAGGGCTTTCAGTCACTCAGAGTAACTTAGGAAGGACTTAATTAAGATTTTCCGTGTCATGAGTCAATTCAAGGATTTAAAGTAGGGTAATATGCTTGGATAGGTGCATTCTAAAGCAGGTATTATATTATATTATATTATATTATATTATATTATATTATATTATATCATATTATATTAGAATACATTTTATTACAGATGAGTAGAGTGGGGCCATAACTTATTTAACTTTGGATGATATACCACCATTAATTATTCGTAGAAAGATTTTTTAATGATAGTTGATAAATTAATGTCAAATGAGAGATTGTTCTCCATGAATGAGTCAAATCCTCTGATGATGATATTAACTTTAAGGGGGTATTATTAATATAGTAAGTGTTCTTGTTTCCCAAAGAGGACTATATTTTTTTTAAGCATTAGACCATGGTCTTATTGGTCTGCATTAGTATGGTTTAGGTCCTGTAGTAGGGTATGAATATCAGATGGAGAGTTTATGACAGCAATAAGTTTTCAGTTTGTTATGAAACTTTGTGAGCCAGAGATCCCGGTGGTCAGGTTGATGCTAGTGACAATAGTGGACCTACCATGGATCCCTAAGATATGCTAATGGTGACAAGTCTTTTAGAAGAAAGTTTTCCACCAACGTTCACTATGTAGGTTCTTTCTGTGAGTCAAATGGCAATCCATTGGGTTACATATGGCTTAAGTGGGTAATCTTACTTAGATTCATAGGTTCTTATGTGTTTACTAGGCTAATGACCACAAGGGCCTTTTTAAGCTTAGCCATGCATCCCAAATCTCTGACAAGTTCTGATACCCTTGATGAGTGCAAGCAGAGGTTTGGGAGATGAAACATTTACACTCAGGGGCCTTGGTGATGAACCATTTACAGGTTGCCTGTGCCCATTAGAGACATAGGTGTCAAACCAGGGATGAATTTCCTGTTCTCCATCCAGTTGTCCAAGTTGCTCTGGAATTGGGTTAAGGAGTAACTCTGCTTCACATAGATGTGGAGCCTGTTCCATAGATGGGGTAGTCTCTGGGATACATGCCTGTGTCTCCAGCAGGTTCTATTTATATCACAGGCAAGGTTTACGTCTTTAGAATGGGTAATTCAAGTGCTGTTTGTTTTTGGATATGCACAAAGTCTATCAGAGTAGGGTCTGATAATGGCCTACATGCTTGGCATAGATCTCCCCTCAAAAGCCTGTAGGAGGCAGAATACAGGGATAGGGCCTTGAGGTGCTCTACACAGGACATTTTGCTTATGACTTGTATGTTTTTAGTGCAAAACCTCTGTGGACATTCCAGTTGTTGGATATGCCTGGTTAGGTACCTACTAAAGGGTTGCATTGTACTCAATGATTGGTCTGATGAATGCTGAATACAGTGGAACAATGACTTCCTTGGACCTAGATACCATCCCTTTGTTTAAAAGTTGCACAACATAGAATGATTTCCTCACTATTGTAGACACATGTCCCTAAGTCCCTGACTACTGGATCAACTCTAAGGGGTGTTTGTCAATATGATAGCTACCAGGGCTGGATACTATTATGCATTTCTTGGCATTTAGTTTTAGTCCATGGCTCTAACACCAGTTGTTTGTCTGTGTCAGCCCTTCTTGGAGAACACTTGTGGCAGTGTGGGATTCAATGTCAGCTCCTAATTTGTAATCATCTTCAAACTTAGTCAGCCAGAGACCACTGACATTGGACTTGACTTCAGAGAAATAAATGCCAAAAAGGAGCAGTCCAAGGACTGATCCCTGACGGACTCCACTTTTGACTGGCCTCTTTGTAGAGGCGGACTCCCCAGTTCTAACTTCCTGGGTTCTGTCTGTGAGTCATTTGGCTATCCACTGGGTGACATACAAGTTTGTAGCTAACCTCTTGAGTTTGTCAAGAATGCCCAAGTGGGTATTGTGTCAAATGTCATGGCCAGGTCAAAGTAGGCAGTGTGAACCATTTTTCCATCATCCATTGCTTTGGTTACCTTTTCAAAGAAGTCCACCAGGTTGAGTGGGTATAACCTACCCTTGAAACCAAACTGGGATGGGTCCAGTGTCTGGAGGTTTACTATATCTCTATTGATCATTTCCATGATAATTCTTTCCATGGCTTTACATATAAGACTAGTGAGACTTATGAGTCTGTAGTTTCCAGGGTCTGTAGATGGTCTACTTTTGTGCAAAGGGATGACTGTTGCTGTTCTCTATTCATGAGGCATGAAGCCTGTTTGGAGGCTACAGTTAAATAGTAATTCCAGAGGCCCTGATCGATCATGTTTCATGCTATTTAGAAGGCATCTTGGGATATTGCCTGGACCCATTGATGCAGTGTTCTTGGTCTTAGAGAGACCATTGAGGACCTGTTCCCTACTGATAATAGGGGGAGTTATATTTGATGGTATTTCCTGAGGGAAGTTTAGGGAGTAGAGAGGGGTAAAGTTTGAGCTGAAAAGGGGTAAAGTTTGAGGTGAATTTATCAGCCAAGGGGTTTGCTATATCTTCTGGCTCACTACAGGTGGCTCCATTTACAATGAGCTCTGCACACAATTGTGTATTGCCTTTGAGGTTGTGGAGATAGCCAAAGAATGTGTTGTGGTTGTCCTTGGCCCGGAGGCCAAACGTACCTCTAATTTGGATTTGGTAGACTTTATTTGCCCTCTGAGTTGTATGTTTGGTTTGATGAGAGTGTTTTTATCCTCCTGGGTGCTGCACCTCCTACATTTTGCCATGATTTTCTTCCTTCTGTTATACAGCCTATTGATTTTGTGATTCCACCAGGGTGCTTGTTTTTGAGTTAGTTCTGTTCTTCTTCCTTTGGGGTGCAGGTGAATCTATGCAGCTATGATACTAGAGAGCAGGACACAAGTAAAGGATTTTTCCTGATCAAAATATGTGGCATACAACAACTGGCTGTTATATTGTGCTTTATTTACACTTTCAGAGAAGTTCCACAAGTTCAGTAGACCGCCCTTTACAAATCCATACTGGTTAGGACTGAGGTATGGCAGGCTACCTATATCATTACTTATGAGATCCATTATATTATGCTCCAGTACTTTACAGATTATACTGATGAGGCTAATAGGAATACAGTTCCACTGGTGAGTGGTAGAGTCTCATTCTGAGGTGTACTGCTATGCCTATTCTCAAAACCCTAAGCACATTTCCAGTGGGAGGTTAAGGTTAGAAAAGTTAATTAGGGACTCAGTCAGGCTGAGAACAGAACAGTGCTAAACAAGAAACAGCCTTGCATGTTGCCAGGCCCCAATGGAATTGAGGGCTTTTGATTTTAAACAGAGCATTTAAGACCTGTGCCAAAATGTATATATATATATACACGCGCACACACACACACACACACACACACACACACACACACACACACATACATATATATATATATATATATATATATATATATACACACACACACACACACACACACACACACACACACACACACACACACACACACACACACACACATATATACATATGGGTCTACTTCTTGTTATCGAATTTGCACTTTACTGAATGGTAGTTCGCAGACAACATTTTTACAAAAATTCACTATCCCGAAAATGCACTATTGCGAATCTCAGTCAAGCGAAGCAGTTACTGTGCAAGATGTACAATTAGACTCTGTTTGTGTACCTTGCCATTCACCATAGCAGTTCAGTTACATGTTGGATATGCAGGTAGGTTAGAAATATTCATACTGTGGAATTTAAATGGAGATCGCACTACAGTAATGGTTAAGAAATCTATTCTTGCGGTCACTGTAGACCAATCTCGTAGTTGGTATATATAATTTGCAGGGGGTGTGGGGGGTGCAGGGGGGGTTTGCCCCCCCGCAAAAATACTAAAACATGTGTGTTTGTAAGTGTAATTGTACATCTCTCATTGTAACTGTTTTGCTTAACTGAGATTCGCAATAGTGCAGTTTCGGGATAGTGCAATTTTGTAGAAGTGGTGTTAGTGAACTACCATTCTTCTTCTTTCGGCTTTTTCCCGGTTAGGGGTCACCAGAGTGGATCACCTGTCCACTCATGATTGACAGTGGAGTTTTACAGTGTCGAGTTGCCAGCCCGGCCCCCAACCTTCCACAGAAGGCACACACATACACACACTCACACCTAGGGCCAGTTTAGAGTGCCCAATCCGCCTACAGCATGTCTTTGGGATGTGGGAGGAAAATGGAGTACCTGGAGGAAACCCACGTGACCACCGGGAGGACATGCAGACTCCACAGGATCGAACCGGAGAACCTCTTGCTGTGAGGCGGCAACGCTAACTGCTGCACCACCATGGCCGCCCTAATGAACTACCATTCAAGTGTAAATTCGATAACAAGAAGTAGACCCATATATATATATATATATATATATATATATATATATATATATATATATATAAATAAATATTAATATTTGTTTTGTTTTGGGGGTTGTGGTAGGGAGAAGTGAGAAATAAGAATGGACAGGGAAGTAGAGAGGAGGATGAAGGTCAACTAAATTTGTCTTTGAGTATATTGGCAATTACTTCTGCCTCAGTTAAGGTAGTGCTATTATAAATCAGCTAAGTCCAGTTTTAAGAATTACACTAGAGATTATTAACATGGTTAAAAAATGATCTTATGATTATCCCTGGAGGAGTTGTCAGAATTTGGTCTTATGCCTTTGTTCTTTGCAGACTTTTTTGATACTGCCATTAGAAAGAAGGAAATTGACTTTATTCATTAGAGCCTGGATTTTGTTTTCTTTTGTTGAGTAGTTTATTGATAGAAGGATTACACTATAGGGGATTAATTTTGGTGGAATGGGACAGATGCCTCAAAGCAGGAATTTAGATGGAAGTAAAACCAAGGAACAAATTTACAAGGACTGGCAGTGTCAATAACTGATTTAGTGACGAGTTCTCCTGGGGAGAAGTGCTTTTAAATTTGATTAGATCAGAAAAAGAGTACCAGGAGGTTGGCCATTGAGAAATGCCTGATTACAGCAAGGCTGGTTAAGTAGGCTTCTGTTGGGTTCTCACAGAAAATGTGATGGGCAGGAGGTTTCTGAGGAGAAGGTATGTGCTATATTAGTGAGGGTGAGTATGACGATTCTGGATCCTCTAGTAGGGAGTGTGCTGTTTAATAAACTATACTGGTAATAAAGCTGAGGAAACATTTTACATCAGTTCTGCACATTCACCAGTTAATGCATGGTTATTAAAATTGCATTTGGTTCAATAGTTAAGAACTCATATTGGTTTACGTAGAGCTCATGAGAGTGTGAGATGCTGGAGCCTTCACTAATTATAATATTGTACTTTTATTTGTTTATTGATACTAGGATAAGTAGTAGTTCAAAGTTATCTGGCAGGTAGCAGTGAGTATTATGGCTATGAGCCATTAACAATCTGAGTCTTGTTGTCTGTGGTTTGATTTCCATACATTGCATCCAAGATAAGTCTGAAAAAGATCCATGAGTAGTACTGCTTCACTCTGGTTAAGAAATCCATGTAATAAAAAATAAAGATCAGAACAAATGATAGATTTAAATCAGTGAAGTTCCCCTGCTACACCACACTAATACATTCTAACCCTAATACTGCCCTGGCCCCTAAACCCAAGCCTACACCGGACCTTATAGAAATCCTTCATATGATTCTAATGATGTATGGCTGGAGTTAGTGGTAGGGTTAATGGATTGAAAGAAGACAGAGTGTTCCTCTTTCAACCTTGAGTTTCAACATTTTAAATGTTTAACGTACTGTGTTCAATTTTTTTGCAGCTCAGACTTGCAGTACTTCAAATCTTTTAAAGATGAAGCCCAGCCATGACCTCCTTAGTCATCAAATATAACTCTGCATTTGACAGGAATCCTTGAGCAACTGCATTTCATGTTCCTTCTCCTGCACTGAGTGTTCCTTTTCCCCAGTGAATTTCTATAGTCACTCTTCCCACTCAGTGCCCCTTTACATGTGGAGCCTCAGTGTCATAAGACTGTACAGCTAATTACACTGAAAGATTTATTAACATTACGGATGGCGCAGTGGTGCAGCAGTAGCATTGTCGCCTCACAGCAAGAGGTTTTCTGGTTCAATTCTCGGATGGGGTGCCTTCTGTGTGGAGTCTGCATGTCCTCCCTGCGTTCGTGTGGGTTTCCTCCAGGTGCTCCGGTTTCCTCCCGCATTACAAAGACATGCATCTGGAGCCTTTCTCTCCGGGCCTCCACTGAAAATTGGCTTCGTTCCAAGTCGGACTTTCCTGGTTAACAAATGATAAATAAATAAATAAAATTTCATCTGACATAAATCTAGAGAAGATACTCATGTGGGAAGTCAAGCAATGTCTGATCCGTTACTATAGGATCTAATAATATATACCTTTCCTACAGAATTGCAATGTCTGATCTGTTACTATAGGATCTAATAATATATACCTTTACTACAGAATTGCAATGTCTGATCCGTTACTATAGGATCTAATAATATATACCTTTCCTACAGAATTGCAATGTCTGATCCGTTACTATAGGATCTAATAATATATACCTTTCCTACAAAATTGCAATGTCTGATCCGTTACTATAGGATCTAATAATATATACCTTTCCTACAGAATTGCAATGTCTGATCCGTTACTATAGGATCTAATAATATATACCTTTCCTACAGAATTGCAATGTCTGATCCGTTACTATAGGATCTAATAATATATACCTTTCCTACAGAATTGCAATGTCTGATCCGTTACTATAGGATCTAATAATATATACCTTTCCTACAGAATTGCAATGTCTGATCCATTACTATAGGCTCTAATAATATATATCTTTCCTACAGAATTGCAATGCACCCCAGCGATACCATCTGATTCTCCTTACTGTTAGAAATTCCCTAGCTCAAGTGCCATTTGATGCAGAAGCTCCCAGCCTGCCCTTGCAGCTGTTCGCACATTAGTCAGATCCTCATTTCAGTCTCGTCTATCAACAGGAATGAAGATTGCCCTGCCCTCTTGTAAAAGGTCTAGACCACTACGGGCCTTTGTCCAGGTGATCATGCAGTAACACTCCTTTATGGCTGAAGGTGTATAATTCGTGTACCACATATCCACCCTCTGTCAAGTGTAGCCAAAAATATAGAAGATAGACTCTAGAAAATAGCACTGAGGTAATTCAATATGTTATTCACCCAAGTGCATTATGTCTTCTAGCTAAACATACTTCCAACCCTCAGGAGACCATATGATACACATGTCTCAGACCGGACTCTTAGCTAAAATGCTATAACATTCTATATTTCTGCTTTGGGAACATTGTATGAAAAAGAATATCTCTTTAGAAAAGAAAATAATGTAACCATAATTTTGTGGGTACTTCTTACATCAGGACCGCCTCAGTCTACTGACTACACCCTGTAAATAGAAATAAGGTCAGCAGAGACACAAAGCAGTTGACTCCCAGCACTGACAGTCATTAGGACATGATTTTGTATCCAATATTTTAACAAAGGGGAGGATACTTGCCATCAATCCTGCACATTATGTTTGTTTGAAGTTTTATACAATACATCTTCCTAGCTGTAAATTACTTCTATCTTCATACATTCATAGGTTCATAGGTATGTACTAGGCTAATGGCCCTGGAGCCTTTACAAGCCTAGCCCATAGGATTACCCTGGCATCGTGCTACTCGACCTTAGTTCCCACTGCATCTGTTGAGTAGAGCCACTGGAGTGATCCCCAGGGTGAATTTTCTATTTCCCATCCACTCATCAAGATTTATCTTGAAGATGGCCAGTGAGGTTCATAGGTTCATACTAGGCTATCTGCCCTGGGGCAATTATAAGCCTAGCCTGATTCTGTATGGCTTACGCCACCCCTTGATTTGAGTATACTGTGCCCTTTTTATGGTTTAGTTTACTGTGCCTCTGTCTAATAGTGACACGGGAGTAATCCCTGGGACAAACCTATGATCCCCCATCCACCTATCAAGATTCTTCTTGAAGAGATTCAGTGAGGTGCTCTGCCTCACATGAACTGGAATTCTATTCCAGAGCGAAGGGAGCCTCTGGGTTATGAACCTGTCCCTCCAGCAAGTTCTATTTATTTCTGTACTGAGGTTCAAGTCCTTCAAGCGTGTGGCTCTAAGGGATTTAGATTTACTAAGGTGGAGCATGTCCATTAATTCTGGATTTGACATAGCTTTGTATGTCAGGCATAGATCGCCTCGAAGTAGGCGGTATGCAACTGAGTAGAGCTGGAGTTTTTTTAACCGAGCAGCATATGGCATCTGTTTGAGACCCTTGATCCTCTTGGTGAGATACTTTTGGGGTCTTTCTAATTGCTGCAGGTGTCGGGTAAGGTACATCCCAAAAGGGGCATTGTATTCTATGATGGGCCTGATGAGGGATGAATAAAGTGGCATGATTACCTCTCTTGATCTAGATGTGAAACCCTTCGTGATGGGGTTTCACATCTAGATCAAGAGAGGTAATGTTTCTTAGTCTCCATTTCCTGGTCTCATCAAGAACTATGATGTTAGAAATGTTCAACAATTTTCCACTCCTTCACACAAAGAGAGATAGGGGACATAAGCCCTATCACTTCTCCCCTATCCCCAGCAGATCTTGCAGTTTCCAGGCCACTAATCTGGACTTCATGCCTTGATACCATTGTGCTGACTATACTCCTTTGACTTATGAGATCATACCACCATTCTCACAAAGTAATATTAACCTGATGCAAGGAAATAAATGTTTGAACTCTGTGCATACCAGCTATGTTACTTTGACATAGAGGTGAGAGGTGGGAAGAAAAGAATACTGTGCTTGGAAGGGCAGTGTAACTGACTTTTAGCATAATACAACTAGATGTGGGGAGCAGGTAAGTAAAAGAAGGCACGTAAGTCATGCTAATTCCATGATTAGTGGCTCAGACATGTTTTGGAGATGACGTGGGAAGAATGGATGTGTCCACTGTGGGAAGAGGTGCAAACTAGGGTTGCCCAGTGCTACAACCTCCTCAGAGTTGGGATGGAGACACAAGACATAGTCCTAGACATGTATCTGGTAACCCTCATTGGGTGTACATAGGGAACATGCACTTGTAAGGGAGGGCATAGTACTCCCCGCAGTGATGTGAATTATTCATCCCACACCCAAGGGAGGGGCTAGAGGCTACATAGTATGCTGTCATTACCAGGATGCCAGTGAGGGAACAGGTCACTCTCAGCATTACATGACTTATAGTCCCTCTGTATAGCTTTAGCCACAGTGATAGTGATACCCTGTATGTGAAAAACAGTGGATTCTAGTCCAGTTGAGGAAGTCTGAATGGTCAGCTGGTATGGAAGCAAACCAAGGCATGCAAATTTTGATACCTTAAGTGAATCTGTCCTAGAGGACAAGATTCCAACTTAGCCAGGCCTGAAGCTTTCAGTCTGTCAGTTTCCAGAAGTGAATCCATTAATTCTTCCTGATTCATAATAAAGTCTGCAAGGTTCATTCCAAAATTCAAAGAACCTTCACCTACTTCTACACTTGCCAATACCTTGGAGTGATTTTACATAGAATCTGAAGACACAAAGAACTCTATTGTCACAGACATTTTTCCTGACTTCATGGGTAAAGATTCTGGTGTTGCCTGCTGTGTCTGCTGACCATCAATTCTTCCCCAACTGGATTAGAACCCATTATTTCTTGCGTACTGAATATGGGGGACAAGAGCTATCCAAACAGACTGTAAGTCAGGTAGTATTGAGGATGGTTTATACCCTCCCTGGTATCCAGGCAATGACAGCATATGATGTAG